>NW_027015978.1:0-10660 GCF_036934945.1 Oncorhynchus masou masou | reverse complement strand
TTACTGTAAGCTCTCTGGATAAGAGAGTGCTAAATGACTCCCTACTGTAAGTCTCTCTGGATAAGAGAGTCTGCTAAATGACTCACTACTGCCAGTCTCTCTGGATAAGAGAGTCTGCTAAATGACTCACTACTGTAAGTCTCTCTGGATAAGAGTGCTAAATGACTCTCTACTGTAAGTCTCTCTGGATAAGTCTGCTAAATGACTCCCTACTGTAAGTCTCTGGATAAGAGAGTCTGCTAAATGACTCACTACTGTAGAGTCTCTCTGGATAAGAGTGCTAAATGACTCTCTACTGTAAGTCTCTCTGGATAAGAGAGTCTGCTAAATGACTCTCTACTGTAAGTCTCTCTGGATAAGAGTCTGCTAAATGACTCCCTACTGTAAGTCTCTCTGGATAAGAGCGTCTGCTAAATGACTCTCTACTGTAAGTCTCTCTGGATAAGAGTCTGCTAAATGACTCCCTACTGTAAGTCTCTCTGGATAAGAGAGTCTGCTAAATGACTCACTACTGTAATTCTCTCTGGATAAGAGTGCTAAATGACTCTCTACTGTAAGTCTCTCTGGATAAGAGAGTCTGCTAAATGACTCACTACTGTAAGTCTCTCTGGATAAGAGAGTCTGCTAAATGACTCACTACTGTAAGTCTCTCTGGATAAGAGTGTTAAATGACTCCCTACTGTAAGTCTCTCTGGATAAGAGAGTCTGCTAAATGACTCACTACTGTAAGTCTCTCTGGATAAGAGTGCTAAATGACTCCCTACTGTAAGTCTCTCTGGATAAGAGAGTCTGCTAAATGACTCCCTACTGTAAGTCTCTCTGGATAAGAGTGCTAAATGACTCCCTACTGTAAGTCTCTCTGGATAAGAGTCTGCTAAATGACTCCCTACTGTAAGTCTCTCTGGATAAGAGAGTCTGCTAAATGACTCACTACTGTAAGTCTCTCTGGATAAGAGAGTCTGCTAAATGACTCACTACTGTAAGTCTCTCTGGATAAGAGTGCTAAATGACTCCCTACTGTAAGTCTCTCTGGATAAGAGAGTCTGCTAAATGACTCACTACTGCCAGTCTCTCTGGATAAGAGAGTCTGCTAAATGACTCACTACTGTAAGTCTCTCTGGATAAGAGAGTCTGCTAAATGACTCACTACTGTAAGTCTCTCTGGATAAGAGAGTCTGCTAAATGACTCTCTACTGTAAGTCTCTCTGGATAAGAGAGTCTGCTAAATGACTCACTACTGTAAGTCTCTCTGGATAAGAGAGTCTGCTAAATGACTCTCTACTGTAAGTCTCTCTGGATAAGAGAGTCTGCTAAATGACTCTCTACTGTAAGTCTCTCTGGATAAGAGAGTCTGCTAAATGACTCCCTACTGTAAGTCTCTCTGGATAAGAGCGTCTGCTGAATGACTAAAATGTATATCATCTCCACCAATCCATTGTGGTTAATAGTTCACACAAAGGGAAGAAAACTGGGATGAAGCCTAAGACTCTCAATCTAAGCCATGATCACTCTTTCTGGTTGCCTGGCTACCCATCCACATCACCCAGCCAAACTGGTGTTTCTTCTCCACCATGAGTCTGGATTCACCATGAGTCTGGATTCACCATGAGTCTGGATTCATCATGAGTCTGGATTCATCATGAGTCTGGATTCACCATGAGTCTGGATTCATCATGAGTCTGGATTCACCATGAGTCTGGATTCACCATGAGTCTGGATTCACCATGAGTCTGGATTCACCATGAGTCTGGATTCACCATGAGTCTGGATTCGCCATGAGTCTGGATTCGCCATGAGTCTGGATTGCCATGAGTCTGGATTCACCATGAGTCTGGATTCACCATGAGTCTGGATTCACAATGAGTCTGGATTCGCCATGAGTCTGGATTCACCATGAGTCTGGATTCACCATGAGTCTGGATTCACCATGAGTCTGGATTAACCATGAGTCTGGATCTGCATCATGAGTCTGGATTCACCATGAGTCTGGATTCACCATGAGTCTGGATTCACCATGAGTCTGGATTCATCATGAGTCTGGATTCACCATGAGTCTGGATTCACAATGAGTCTAGATTCATCATGAGTCTGGATTCACCATGAGTCTGGATTCACCATGAGTCTGGATTCATCATGAGTCTGGATTCACCATGAGTCTGGATTTGCCTCCCCACGATTTCTAGAATGCGAACACATTCTGACAGTTCTGGATGGGCTCAGAATCTGATAAGTTGGGCAGAGCCTACATGATGATGTTATTAGCTTTCATACTCTGATTGGTTAGAGACAATCCAATCACTGATTCATTTGTTTTGAACAAGCGCCTCGTTTTGACTTCTAGGAGGGCAGTTAAAGACAATGTATGGTAGTGATGGATAGAGCAGGGGAATTATATTCAGGCTGAGTCGTCATGGCGATCTTTCTGGGGTTGTGACACGCAGACCTTGCATGACCTGTAGTTTTCCAGCCGATGACTTGGTCCTAGACAGGAAATGGGCTGGCTGATGGGCTAGTCAGTCTTTAGCCCAGTGGGACTAAATTAGGTGTTTTACGCAAAATTATAATGATTTAAAAAAATATATAATTATTTAACCTGGTAGGCTGGTTGAGAACAAGTTCTCATTTACAACTGCGACCTGGCCAAGATAAAGCAAAACAGTGCGACAGAAACAACAACACAGAGTTACATGAGATAAACAAACGTACAGTCAATAACACAAAGAAAAAAGAAAGTCTATATACAGTGTGTGCAAATTGCGTGAGGAGGTGAGGCAATAAATAGGCCTCACTAAGCGAAGTAATTACAATTTAGCAGATGAACACTGGAGTGATAGATGAGCAGATGATGGTGATCAGATGATGGTGTGTAAGTAGTGATACTGGTGTGCAAAAGAGCAGCAAAGTAAATAAAAACAATATGGGGATGAGGTAGGTAGATTGGGTGGGCTATTTACAGATGGGCTATGTACAGCTGCAGCTGGTTAGCTGCTCAGATAGCTGATGTTTAAAGTTGGTGAGGGAAATGTAAGTCTCGAGCTTCAGCGATTTTTGCAATTCGTTTCAGTCACTGGCAGCAGACAACTGTATGAGAGGTGGCCAAAGGAGGTGTTGGCTTTGGGATGATCAGTGAGATACACCTGCTGAGCGTGTGCTACGGGTGGGTGTTGCCATCTTGACCAGTGAGCTGAGATAAGGCTGAGCTTCTCTTGCCTAGCATGGACTTGTAGATGACCTGGAGCCAGTGGGTCTGGCTAAGAATATGTAGCGAGGGCCAGTCGACAAGAGCATACAGGTCGCAGTGGTGGGTAGTGTATGGGGCTTTGGTGTCAAAACGGATGGCACTGTGATAAACTGCATCCAGTTTGCTGAGTAGAGTATTGGAAGCTATTTTGTAGATGACATCGCTGAAGTGGAGGATCGGTTGGATAGTCAGTTTTACTAGGGTAAGTTGGACGGCGTGAGTGAAGGAGGCTTTGTTGCGAAATAGAAAGCCGATTCTAGATTTGATTTTGGATTGGAGATGTTTGATGTGAGTCTGGAAGGAGAGTTTACAGTCTAGCCAGACACCTAGGTATTTGTAGTTGTCCACATATTCTATGTCAGAACCGTCCAGAGTAGTGATGCTAGTCGGGCGGGAGGTGCGGCAGCGAGACGGTTGGAAAGCATGCATTTGGTTTTGCTAGCGCTTCAGCTAATAAGGGGTGCTTCTAGGGAAAACATTTTTGCTGGTGTGGGAGTCTTAATGAGAACAACAGGGCCAGTGTGTTTGAAATGCCTGGGACGATTTCTGGTCCCAGCCCATCTAACATCCCAGCAGAACAGAGCTACAGTGGGACAGCAGGGTAGCCTAGTGGTTAGAGCGTTGGACGAGTAACCGCAAAGGTTGCAAGATTGGAATTCCCAAGCTGACAAGGTAAAAATATGTCGTTCTGCCCCCTGAACAAGGCAGTTGTTCCTAGGCTGTCATTGAAAATAAGAATTAGTTCTTAACTGACTTGCCTAGTAAAATAAAGTTTTTTTAACAGTGGGATTTAATTAGGTGTTTGAGCAGCTGTCACTTTCAGACATCCTCATCTGTGACTGTTGGCCTGGAGATATCTGAAGGAAGGAGGGGCCAACACTGTGACTGCTGGCCTGGAGATATCTGAAGGGAGGAGGGGCCAACACTGTGACTGCTGGCCTGGAGATATCTGAGGGGAGGAGGGGCCAACACTGTGACTGCTGGCCTGGAGATATCTGAAGGAAGGAGGGGCCAACACTGTGAATGCTGGCCTGGAGATATCTGAAGGAAGGAGGGGCCAACACTGTGAATGCTGGCCTGGAGATATCTGAAGGAAGGAGGGGCCAACACTGTGACTGCTGGACTGGAGATATCTGAAGGGAGGAAGGGCCAACACTGTGACTGCTGGCCTGGAGATATCTGAGGGGAGGAGGGCCAACACTGTGACTGCTGGCCTGGAGATATCTGAAGGGGGAGGGCCAACACTGTGACTGTTGGCCTGGAGATATCTGAAGGAGGAGGGGCCAACACTGTGACTGCTGGCCTGGAGATATCTGAGGGGAGGAGGGGCCAACACTGTGACTGCTGGCCTGGAGATATCTGAGGGGAGGAAGGGCCAACACTGTGACTGCTGGCCTGGAGATATCTGAGGGGAGGAGGGGCCAACACTGTGACTGCTGGCCTGGAGATATCTGAGGGGAGGAGGGCCAACACTGTGACTGCTGGCCTGGAGATATCTGAAGGGAGGAGGGCCAACACTGTGACTGCTGGCCTGGAGATATCTGAAGGAAGGAGGGGCCCACACTGTGACTGCTGGCCTGGAGATATCTGAGGGAGGAGGGGCCAACACTGTGACTGCTGGCCTGGAGATATCTGAAGGGAGGAGGGGCCAACACTGTGACTGCTGGCCTGGAGATATCTGAGGGGGAGGAGGGGCCAACACTGTGACTGCTGGCCTGGAGATATCTGAAGGAGGAGGGGCCAACACTGTGACTGTTGGCCTGGAGATATCTGAAGGAGGAGGGGCCAACACTGTGACTGCTGGCCTGGAGATATCTGAAGGGAGGAGGGCCCACACTGTGACTGCTGGCCTGGAGATATCTGAGGGGAGGAGGGGCCAACACTGTGACTGCTGGCCTGGAGATATCTGAAGGGAGGAGGGGCCAACACTGTGACTGCTGGCCTGGAGATATCTGAGGGGAGGAGGGGCCAACACTGTGACTGCTGGCCTGGAGATATCTGAAGGAAGGAGGGGCCAACACTGTGACTGCTGGCCTGGAGACATCTGAAGGGGAGGAGGGGCCAACACTGTGACTGCTGGCCTGGAGATATCTGAAGGGAGGAGGGGCCAACACTGTGACTGCTGGCCTGGAGATATCTGAAGGGAGGAGGGGCCAACACTGTGACTGCTGGCCTGGAGATATCTGAGGGGAGGAGGGGCCAACACTGTGACTGCTGGCCTGGAGATATCTGAGGGGAGGAGGGGCCAACACTGGGGAGGAGGGGTCAACACTGTGACTGGCTGGTTGTCTATCAAGGGACTCAATATCCATTATTGTGTGTGTGTGTGTGTGTGTGTGTGTGTGTGTGTGTGTGTGTGTGTGTGTGTGTGTGTGTGTGTGTGTGTGTGTGTGTGTGTGTGTGTGTGTGTGTGTGTGTGTGTGAGAGAATAAATAGTAGGCTAGTACGTTACATTGATTCCCATGCACAGAAAACTTCCAACACACAATCTTACCATGTCATACACATTAAGGATAACAGGTTCATTGGCCATGGTTTAATCCTGAGATGGGAAGGCAACGTCCTCCTGCTCCGATGTTATAGTAGCACCTTCAGCCCCCCGACACCCCAAAGGTGCATATAGGATGATTCTGCTGATGTGCGCTTCCCGGATGGGCTACTCACACTGCCCGTATTGGATGGAGCACCGGGATAGAAGGATGGATCGAATGTCTCTCATGCCTCGGCCAAAACAAAAAAATCGGTCAAGAATTCTACCCTTTCAAAGCCAAGGGTATCTCGATTGTAGATGTTGAAAAAATACTAATCAAATATCAAGGCAGCGAAACGTGAACGACGAATGTTTCGCTTTTTGACTAATAAAGACCACAGGCACGCACATAACGGTACTAGATCCCGACCGGAGATAGCTTGCTACAGTAGCTAGCTCGAGCTAGACATTTACAGAACTACATTGGAACACGGCCCATTTCTATTCCCAAAGCAAGAAAAATAGGTCCTCTGGAAATCAAATGATGATTAGCGTTAGTTTCTTTGCTTGCCTCCGTTGTCACATAAATAGCGATCAATTGCGTGTATATTGAGACGCTAAAACAACACCATGGGAGGATGAATATGCGAGTGTTCGAATCCGGAAATGTCAGCCAGGTCGAGAGCCACCTAAATTTCACTTTTCTCTCAAATGCGGCCACTGAAGGCTGTATGGCAAAATAGATAGTATATAAAAGCTAGCTGGCTAAAGATTCACGTATTGTTTTACGGTTCACTTTTGGCTTGTCGGCTGTGTGGTGAAAAGCTAGCAACAGCGTAGACGGTATCAGTGGTGGATGATGTGGCCCTCATCACACAGACAGACCGTTAGAGTCGTGTCGTTTTGCCGTAGGTAGTCAACTACCGTCCTCTGTCTCTGTCCGTTCGATGAGATTTCCTCCCTTCCCAATCGTATCTCTCACCGCAACACACAAAAAAACGGTGTCCTCCGGTCTCGTGAAAACTGCTCAAAAGAAAGTGAATGACATCATCCGAACCGTGTCTCACAGCTGGCGGAACGTCCTGTGGACGAGCCCGGTTCTCTGTGAATGGGAATGGGGTGGATTCGATTATGTTGAGCGGTGGCAAACCGGTCTATGGCCCGTGACTAGAACGGGCAAACGTGGTGGGGGATGAGCACCCATAGAATAGTAATTATTTGTAATTTTATCTAACTTTTATTTTTCTAGGAATGTCAGATAAGAACAAATTATTTTTTTAAATGACGGCCTTCCCCGGCCAAATCCCGGAAGACGCTGGGCCAATTATGCGCCCGCCCTATAGGATTCCCAATCACAGCTAGATGTGATACAGTCTGGATTCAAACCAGGGACTGTAGTGATGCCTCTTGCACTGGGATGCAGTGCCTTTAGACCACTGCTGCCTCTGATCTGGAGGACTCACGAAACAGAGAACATCCCTGGTCATCCCTACTGCCACTGATCTGGAGGACTCACTAAACAGAGAACATCCCTGGTCATCCCTGCTGCCTCTGATCTGGAGGACTCACTAAACAGATAACATCCCTGGTCATCCCTACTGCCTCTGATCTGGAGGACTCACTAAACAGAGAACATCCCTGGTCATCCCTACTGCCTCTGATCTGGAGGACTCACGAAACAGAGAACATCCCTGGTCATCCCTACTGCCGCTGATCTGGAGGACTCACGAAACAGAGAACATCCCTGGTCCTCCCTACTGCCTCTGATCTGGAGGACTCACGAAACAGAGAACATCCCTGGTCATCCCTACTGCCGCTGATCTGGAGGACTCATGAAACAGAGAACATCCCTGGTCATCCCTACTGCCACTGATCTGGAGGACTCACTAAACAGAGAATATCCCTGGTCATCCCTGCTGCCTATGATCTGGAGGACTCACTAAACAGAGAACAGCCCTGGTCATCCCTACTGCCTCTCATCTGAAGGACTTTGTTTGTAAATTATGTCTGAGTTTTGGAGTGTGTCGCTGCTATCCTCAAAAAAATGAAAATTGTGCCATCTGGTTTGCTTAATAAAAGGAATTTGAAATTGTGTATACTTGTACATTTGATACTTAAATACATTTTAGCAATTCCATTTACTTTTGATACTTAAGTATATTTAAAACCAAATACTTTTAGACTTTTACTCAAGTAGTATTTTATTGGGTGACTTTTACTTGAGTAATTTTCTATTAAGGTATCTTTACTTTTACTCAAGTATGACAATTGAGTACTTTTTTCACCACTGGTTAAAAAACAAGCTCCAACTGGTAAAAATCTATTTGAACAGTCAACCAACTCCAGAACTCTGTCTCTTTCCAGAGCTCAGACTTTCCGAACTGAAAATCCCTAACGTCATGATTTGACCTCGTATTTTTCCCGAGTTGCCAGTTGTATTTGAACACAGTATGTATGACTCAACGCCCGGAGGCAGCCCGGTTCTCAAAACGAATACAATCAATTTTCACCCGGTGCGAAACACGCCTACACGGGCGCCCGGAGAGATTTATCGAGCCCCCTCAATGAGTGAGGAGGGGAAAAAATTTGATTACATCATTGTGCTTGTGCTACTTGCTGCCTCGGGTCCAAGAATCCCCCCTCCCCATTTGACAATGGACTGCATACATGAGGGGGGGGCATGTTGTTGAATTTACCGAGAGATCTATGCTTTTATTTGTAACTTTTCACTGTTATTTTTTAATCGTCGTCATGAATTATCATAATCCTCATTAACATCATCGGCATTTTACAGAGCAATTCATTTGGGGAATTTCCACTAGCAATCTTTATGGAGGACCCATATGCATTAGGCTACATCAAAACACAAATAAATACTCGCTGCTTGGAAGATATATAAAGCGACGAGGATGAACACATATTTGCGAGAATAAAAAAAGAGGCACATGCTGACCATAAAGGTTGATTTCTTTAGGATTGTTTCATCCATTGTGAAAACAAACTGCTTTATTTTAAGGCAAAAGTTATACAGTCCATAACGTTGAAAATCTGCAAGCATATTATTGCCTAACAACAACTACAGGAATTGTGAACTTTAATGTGCTGCATAAAGTATGTCTCATTCAGATAAGTAATAATGAAATGGACAAATAGAACTCACTTTCAGCCATTATTTCAAGCCTCATTGTGATTATTTCATACGTTCGTCATGCGTATGAAAGGCAGGTAGTCTCGTGGTTGGAGCAAATCCCCGACTTGACAAGGAGTTGTTTTTTTTTATAAAAAAGGTTCGTTCTCCCCCTGAACAAGGTAGTTAACCCACTGTTCCTAGGTCGTCATTGAAAATAAGAAATTGTTCTTAACTGACTTGCCCAGTTAAATAAAGGTCCAAATTTAAACAAATGCACATTTTACATTGTAATCATTGAGCAGCCGCTCTTGTCTAGAGTGACCTTCATCAGCTACCCTCAAGCCATGAACAATTAATCAAACGGCCACCCGGAATATTTGCATTTGTACACTGCTGCTCCTTGCTGTTTATTATCTATGCACTGTCACGTCCCCTCCACCTACATGTACAAGTTGCCTCGATTAGCTTGTACCCCTACACATTGACTCAGTACTGGTACCCCCAGAATACAGCCTCTTTATTGTTATTTTGTTACTTTTTTAAACCTTAGTTTATTTTGTAAATATTTTCTTCAGTGCAGTTTTAAGAAAATTTAGTTAAGTTAAGCATTTCACAGTTGTTGTATTCGGCACACGTGAGAAATAACATTCAATTTGATCTTAAGACAGCGTGGGACAGCCACATATCGCAGACATAGAAAGTAAACACATCCGTAATGTCGCGATCAGTAGTCAGAACCAGAAGGCGCATGGAGGGGGGGGGGTCAAGAAGCTGGTTCCTTAATTTTTGTGGAGGGAAGTCAAGGTGAGGAGGAAGATAATTAAAGATAATGTTTGAAAAAAGGCATGGTTTCAGAAGACGGGCAGGGAGCTGACCTCCAGTAGGGGTGAGAGGGCCAAGAGATCTGAGGGGGCAGAACAGGGTGCTCAGGTTGGGGTGTAGGGTGCTCAGGTTGGGGTGTAAGGGTGCTCAGGTTGGGCTGTAGGGCAGGGTGCTCAGGTTGGGCTGTAGGGTGCTCAGGTTGGGCTGTAGGGTGCTCAGGTTGGGCTGTAGGGTGCTCAGGTTGGGCTGTAGGGTGCTCAGGTTGGGGTGTAGGGTGCTCAGGTTGGGCTGTAGGGTGCTCAGGTTGGGGTGTAGGGTGCTCAGGTTGGGCTGTAGGGTGCTCAGGTTGGGCTGTAGGGTGCTCAGGTTGGGCTGTAGGGTGCTCAGGTTGGGGTGTATGGTGCCTCAGGTTGGGCTGTAGGGTGCTCAGGTTGGGGTGTATGGTGCTCAGGTTGGGCTGTAGGGTGCTCAGGTTGGGCTGTAGGGTGCTCAGGTTGGGGTGTAGGGTGCTCAGGTTGGGCTGTAGGGGGCTCAGGTTGGTGTGTAGGAGGCTCAGGTTGGGGTGTAGGGTGCTCAGGTTGGGCTGTAGGGTGCTCAGGTTGGGCTGTAGGGTGCTCAGGTTGGGGTGTAGGGGTGCTCAGGTTGGGCTGTAGGGGGCTCAGGTTGGGCTGTAGGGTGCTCAGGTTGGGGTGTAGGGTGCTCAGGTTGGGCTGTAGGGGGCTCAGGTTGGTGTGTAGGAGGCTCAGGTTGGGGTGTAGGGTGCTCAGGTTGGGCTGTAGGGGCCCAGGTTGGGCTGCTAGGGTGCTCAGGTTGGGCTGTAGGGGGCTCAGGTTGGGCTGTAGGGTGCCCAGGTTGGGGTGTAGGGTGCTCAGGTTGGGGTGTAGCGTTTGAGCCTGAAGGTAGGCAGGGAGCTGTGAGCCCGGCTAGTCTTTGAGCAGGCGTGCCTGCCCCGGTCCCTGTGGTGTGACCTCGGCTAGTCTTTGAGCAGGCGTGCCTG
>NW_027015977.1:0-10661 GCF_036934945.1 Oncorhynchus masou masou | reverse complement strand
GGGCGCAATTTCATTTTTGGATGAAAAACGTTCCCGTTTTAAACAAGATATTTTGTCACAAAAATATGCTCGACTATGCATATTATTGATAGCTTTGGAAAAGAAAACACTCTGAATATTCCCAGAACTGCAAAGATATTGTCTGTGGGTGCCTAGAACGGGAGCTACAGGCAAAACCAAGATGAAACGGCAACCAGGAAACCAGCAGGATTTTTGAGGCTCCGTTTTCCATTGTCTCCTTATATGGCTGTGAATGCGAGAGGAATGAGCCTGCCCTTTCTGGCGTTTCCCCAAGGTGTCTGCAGCATTGTGACGTATTTGTAGGCATTGGCGTATTTGTAGGGGTTGTTTAGAATCAATCCTCAAGGTGTTTTTTCACATAGCAAATGTTCAGTTTTTCCTGAAAGATTCTTTGTGTAGGAGAAATCGCTCCGTTTTGTACATCACGTTTGGGTACCAAAAAGAAACGAAAATTCAGTCATCAAAACAGCGAATTGTTTTCCAAATTAACTCCATAATATCGACTGAAACACGTCAAACGCTGTTTAGAATCAATCCTCAAGGTGTTTTTCACATATCTCTTCATTGATATATCGTTCGTGGATGTCTACTTTCTCCTCTGAATTGCTTGGAAAAAGACGTGCAGCCGAAGATGACGCACCAATTTCGACGGAGGACACCGGGCGGACACCTGGCAAATGTAGTCTCTTATGGTAAATCTTCCAATGATATGCCTACAAATACGTCACAATGCTGCAGACACCTCGGGGAAACGATAGATCGGGCAGGCTCATTCCTTGCGCATTCACAGCCATATAAGGAGACAATGAAAAACAGAGCCTCAAAAATCCTGCTCATTTCCTGTTTGAAGTTTCATCTTGGTTTCGCCTGTAGCATCAGTTCTGGGGCACTCACAGACAATATCTTTGAAATTTTGGAAACGTCAGAGTGTTTTCTTTCTAAAGCTGTCAGTTATATGCATATTAGAGCATCTTTTTGTGACAAAATATTGCGCTTAAAATGGGCACGTTTTTTTATCCAATAATGAAATAGCGCACCCATAGATGTAAGAGGTTTTAACACGTTTAAATGTTTTACTCACCTCGGCTGCAGTGAAGGAGAGACCGCATGTTTTCGTTGCAGGCCGTGTCAGTGGCACTGTATTGTCCTCAAAGCGGGCAAAAAAGTTATTTTGTCTGCCTGGGAGCAAGACATCCTGGTCCGTGACTGGGCTGGATTTCTTCTTGTAGTCAGTGATTGACTGTAGACCCTGCCACATACCTCTTGTGTCTGAGTCTCTATACTGACGCTTAGCTTGTTTGATAGCCTTACGGAGGGAATAGCTGCACTGTTTGTATTTGGTCATATTACCAGTCACCTTGCCCTGATTACAAGCAGTGGTTCGCGCTTTCAGTTTCACGGGAATGCTGCCATCAATCCACGGTTTCTGGTTAGGGCATGTTTTAATCGTTGCTATGGGAACGACATCTTCAACGCACGTTCTAATGAACTCGCACACCGAATCAGCGTATTCGTCCAATTTTGTTGCCTGACGCAATACGAAACATGTCCCAGTCCACGTGGTGGAAGCAGTCTTGGAGTGTGGAATCCAGCTTGTCGGACCAGCGTTGGACAGACCTCAGCGTGGGCTTCTTGTTTTAGTTTCTGTCTGTAGGCAGGGATCAGCAAAATGGAGTCGTGGTCAGCTTTTCCGAAAGGGGGCGGGGCAGGGCCTTATATGTGTCGCGGAAGTTAGAATAACAATGATCCAAGGTTTTGCCAGCCCTGGTGGCGCAATCGATATGCTGATACATTTTAGGGAGTCTTGTTTTCAGATTAGCCTGTCATTGTTACGCTGATGATTCATGTTTTCTTTTAAAACCACAATTAGAATCTCTCCACAGCCTCATAGAGGATATAGATACTTTTGCTATCCTCTCTGGATTAAAACCAAATTATGATAAGTGTACTATATAATGTATAGGATCACAAAAAAATGCACATTTTACATTACCGTGTAGTTTACGAATTAAACGGTCTGACGGAGATGTGGACATGCTCGGTTTACAAATCCCAAAAGAAATGATCTCACTTCAATAGATTTGTATAGAATGTTAGCAAAATAGATCTTGCTACCATGGAAAGGAAAATACCTGTCTATTTGTGGAAAAATCACCCTGATTAACTCTTCAGTCACAGTTGACCTATTTGCTCATGGTTTTATTGACCTGATTTTTTAATTAAATGAACAAACAATATTACATTTTATTTTGAATGGCAAGCCAGACATCATTTAAAGGGCCTATTTCTATAACGAATATGAATTCAAAGGGCAGACATGATTAAATATTATAGCATTAGACCTCTCACTAAAGGCATCAGTCATACAAAAGTTATACTTAAATCCAAACTGCTTCTCTAGTAAATTGGTAGGAATGTCTCATCCCATGTTCAGGAATGGCCCTTTTCCCTTTATTCAGATTACAACTGCTCACTCTCGGTTGTTTGAAAAAGAAATCATCTCCAAATATCATTCTTTTTTAAAACAAGCCTTAGAAAGTTGGTTACAATTTTCAGTTTAATCCACCTGAAAAGACAGAACAAATAATACAACAAATATTGTGGTTAAACTCAAATATACTAATTGATTAAACAAACTACGTATTTTTCGAAGACATTTTTAAAAAAGGTCTAACTTTAGTGAATGATATCATAAATAGGACTGGTGGAGTTAGGTCACACATATGGAAATGTTCTCTACCCAAAATTACAACCAACTAATTGCAGCATTACCAAAAAATGGAAGAGGCGAGTAGAAGGGAAAAAAGTAAGGAACTTGTATGTTGACCCTTTATTAAAGACCATAAATGGTTAAAGAAAAGTGTGATAAATAAAAACATATACCAATTTCATTTAAGGACCAAAAAATGGACAGCTGTGCCATATAAATTGCAAAATATTTGGGAAGAGATTTCCGATGTCCCTCTCTGTGTTCCTCTGTGTGTCCCTTTGTGTGTCCCTCTGTGGCCCTCTCTGTCCCTCTGTGCCCCTGAAGGTAGAGTCAAGCGAGACTCCGTGACTGGCTGTATGGGCCGGGTGACACATGGACTATGGCCATTGCATTCCCACACCGCTGCTATTCTTACTCCTTTCAAACCGGTTTAACTGCGGATGTCTGGAGTCACATACCAGTGGCTTAGCTTCATAGCACAAAGCACAAGCGTTAAACAGTGGAAAACACTGCTCTTTGTGCAGCTGCACTAGAGCATCAATGGAGTGGAACATACAAACATGACAGGATGGATTAATTGTCCAGTAGCAGTGTTTGACAGATTCACTACTGGACTGTGTCTCTGGCCTGGAGCTGGAGCTGGAGCTGCTGTTTCTGTCATACAGATTCTATGCAGTGTTAGTAGGGCATTAGGTACAGTACATTCACCTTACTAAGCAGGGGAACACTGGGCCCTTCCCAACAGTAATTAGACAGGAGACTGCTCCAAATCCCTGCTTCAGGAACAGACACAGCCATGGCCTCCAGGCTCAGAGTGTGGAGACCAGGCTGATTGGTAGGGGACAGGTGGGGATGTCACCCACGGCGATGTGTGTGTGTGTGTGTGTGTGTGTGTGTGTGTGTGTGTGTGTGTGTGTGTGTGTGTGTGTGTGTGTGTGTGTGTGTGTGTGTGTGTGTGTGTGTGTGTGTGTGTGTGTGTGTGTGTGTGTGTGTGTGTGTGTGTGTGTGTGTGTGTGTATGCCCTCCTCGGCAGCCCTTGACTGGGCTATTCTGGCATCATAATGGTCCACTTGTCTTGTTAGCGAGATGTTAATGGCTCTAATGTCAGGTGAAGGACACAGGCTGCTGTGGCCTGTCTCTGGCCAGCTCACAGAGGACAGCCATGCTATCTGCTTGGGGACAGAGACAGGACTGTTAACTAAAGCACCGTGGAGAATGCTAACACCCGTTAGCAGAACTTTGAGCGGTTTGAAAGACGCAGGCCTTGTTTCTACTCCCTAGATGCAATATTGGCATTGCGCCTAGTTAACACTCAGGGGAAGAAAGAGGAAATTGACTGTTTAGTCACAACTGTGAAATCATCTGAGATGGTCTAAAGTGGTGGATGAGACTGGGCCTGGGCCAGGGGAGGGGATTAAGAAGGGGGAGAGGAAAGAAGTGTTTCTTAGCAAATTAGAATGAATAGATTCTGAGAGCCACTGTAATTGTTTTCTCTCTTTGTCATGTCTCCCCGGAAAACCAGGGTTGGGTTGTGTTGCTATACTCGCTCTACCCTATCATGTACGGTGCTGTGTGGATCCGTTCCGCCTTGGTATGTACTGCTATGCTACCTGATCCCTACTGTATGTCCTTATGTGTGGAGGTATTGATGGGAACAGAGTTATTGTCTAATTGTAGGTGTTTGTATGTCCCTGCTCTCCATGTCACACTCTTTACCATTTTGCCTGCCCCTTTCTTTCCTGTTGTCCCTCTCCCTTCCTCCTCCATCCCTCTGTTGTCCCTCTCCCTTCCTCCTCTATCCCTCTGTTTCCCTCTCCCTTCCTCCTCCATCCCTCTGTTGTTCCTCTCCCTTCCTCCTCTATCCTTCTGTTGTCCCTCTCCCTCCTCCATCCCTCCTCCTCTATCCCTCTGTTTTCCCTCTCCCTTCCTCCTCCATCCCTCTGTTGTTCCTCTCCCTTCCTCCTCTATCCTACTGTTGTCCCTCTCCCTTCCTCCTCCATCCCTCTGTTGTCCCTCTCCCTTCCTCCTCCATCCCTCCTCCTCTATCCCTCTGTTTTCCCTCTCCCTTCCTCCTCCATCCCTCTGTTGTCCCTCTCCCTTCTTCCTCCATCCCTCTGATGTACCTCTCCCTTCCTCCTCCATCCTTATTTTGTCCCTCTCCCTTCCTCTATCCTTCTGTTGTCCCTCTCCCTTCATCCTCCATCCCTCTGATGTCCCTCTCCTTTCCTCCTCCATCCCTCTGTTGTCCCTCTCCCTTCCTCCTCCATCCCTCTGTTGTCCCTCTCCCCTTCCTCCTCCACATCCCTCTGTTGTCCCTCTCCCTTCCTCCTCTATCCTTCTGTTGTGTCTCTCCCTTCCTCCTCCATCCCTCTGATGTCCCTCTCCCTTCCTCCTCTATCCTTCTTTTGTCCCTCTCCCTTCCTCTATCCTTCTGTTGTCCCTCTCCCTTCCTCCTCCATTCCTCTGTTGTCCCTCTCCCTTCCTCCTCTATCCTTCTTTTGTCCCTCTCCCTTCCTCTATCCTTCTGTTGTCCCTCTCCCTTCCTCCTCCATCCCTCTGTTGTCCCTCTCCCTTCCTCCTCCATTCCTCTGTTGTCCCTCTCCTTTCCTCCTCCATCCCTCTGTTGTCCCTCTCCCTTCCTCATCCATCCCTCTGTTGTCCCTCTCCCTTCCTCCTCGAGCCTTCTGTTGTCCCTCTCCCTTCCTCCTCCATCCCTCTGTTGTCCCTCTCCCTTCCTCCTCCATCCCTCTGTTGTCCCTCTCCCTTCCTCCTCCATCCCTCTGTTGTCCCTCTCCCTTCCTCCTCCATCCCTCTGTTGTCCCTCCCTCTCCCTTCCTCCTCTATCCTACTGTTGTCCCTCTCCCTTCCTCCTCCATCCCTCTGTTGTCCCTCTCCCTTCCTCCTCGAGCCTTCTGTTGTCCCTCTCCCTTCCTCCTCCATTCCTCTGTTGTCCCTCTCCCTTCCTCCTCCATCCCTCTGTTGTCCCTCTCCCCTTCCTCCTCCATCCCTCTGTTGTACCTCTCCCCTTCCTCCTCTAGCCTTCTGTTTGTCCCTCTCCCTTCCTCCTCCATCCCTCTGTTTTCCCTCCATCTATCTTTCTCCTCATCCCTCTGTTCTCACGTTTCCTGCTGCCTCCAGAGCCCTTGACTTCCCCCTGGCATTTAGCTGTGGCAGCATTTCTTCTTCTTCTTCTGTTCCGTTGTTGTAGATGATGACTGGAGCCCTTGTTGAATGTTGTTTTGCCTGTTGGCCGGGGCCGTTTCTCAAAGGGCTCCTTAAGCCTGCCTTTCCTCCCCTGGTGTCTGTCTGTGGCCCCTACACCCTCCTCTCTCTCTCCACCTCTTTCTCCTCTCCCTCTGCCACAAAGCTGCTGCCAGTCCAGAGGGCCACACATGTCACATATGTCACCCCTCAGGCCCTGATTTAAAGCCCGGTCCCTGCCTCCTGTACGTCACAGCTTTAACAGCGCAGAGACCAGGATAAAAGAGAGGGAGTGGGAAGACCATTCACCAGTCAGCCGGAAAGAGAGAGAGGATAAAGAGCAAGACGGAAAAAGGGATGTAAAAAAAGCTCTCTCTCCCTGAAACAATGGCCCCTAGCCCGTCTGACATGCTGAACTGTTTAAAAGTAGTGTGTGTGAAGCATTAGGTGACTATTCAGCCACACAGAGAGGCCTCAGTTCATCAGCCTTTATTAACAGTGTGAATGTGTTAGTTTGGCTGGAGGCGACAAGGAGGAACAGTCAGCCAGCCTGCCCCACACCTTCCCCTCTGTTTCCACCTCTCTCTCTCTCTCTCTCTCTCTCTCTCTCTCTCTCTCTCTCTCTCTCTCTCTCATTTTCTCAATCCAGACACATTAAGAAATACAAACCGCTGTAAAACACCACTCCTGGACAATGTTCTGACTTGACTAGAGTGGTTGTCTACTGGGCATAAAAATCAACGCCATTCATTCCATTGTAGCCTATTATTGGTCTATTTTCTCTTTATTATGGGATGACTCATGCTTTTCTCTGACGGTGCTAATATGGGTTTTTAAACTGTGAACTTCTACTCTTTCTGAATACCTCATACTTATTTGTCCACACGGCTCTAATCCCATTAGCCACTTTAGACACTGAATTGGTTCAGCTCCTACAACTCTTAGTGATGTTTGTCCCAGACCCTGTAGCACCTCAGTAGAGTGATAACACAACCAGCAGCCCCACTGTGACTAACCAGGTACAGACGCTGGGCCTGTCAACAGCTACTTAGACACTGCTCCTGAGAAGGCCTGTTGGGGTCACAGCAGAGAGACAGCTAGGGGCTATAACTGACAGTCAGTGAGGAGTGTCCAAACAGGCTGTTAGTGGAGGCTGTCTTCTCCTCCCAGTGTCTGGGCCTTGATCACACAGTGTGGAGAGACAGGCAGATCACCACATAAACAACAGCATTACCCTATGTGCATATGCCAATGTACAAATCTTACACAAGTGCTATTATATCATAGACGGCTATGTTAAGAAATGACAATGGGCTGTTGAATGCTTCTGAGTGTTACTAACCCAGACATTGTGTTTAATGAGAGTGTTTAGGATGGCCAGGGTCCAGGGGGGATGGTGCTGAGGATGGAGGGCCTCTGTGGCAACACGCTGGCATGTGGCTGGGCCCAGAGGAGATGCCACGTTCTTCTGTCTGTGCGTGTTTGTGTCTCTGGGGAGCTGGGCTGGGTTTTGTTCCTCCTGGCGGGGAATGAGGAGGAGGATAATGGCTATACCCACAGAGGGAGGGAGGAGAGAGAGAGGAGAGAGAGAGAGAGAGAGAGAGGAGCGAGAGAGAGAGAGAGAGAGAGAGAGAGAGAGAGAGAGCGTTCTCCCTAACAGACAGCGGACAGCAGCAACCACAGAAAGACTGGCAGAGAGAGAGGATAAGGGGAAGGTCAGACAGGAGACAACAGAATACCCATCCTAACCATTTAACTGGCTGTGTGGTGGTACCCTGCTGTGTCCAGGAGGTTCTTCTGGACAGGGTTTCTGAACAACAGAGATGTTTCCATTGAATATGAGCAGCATGTTCTCTAAGAATAGATTCAAGAAAATTGATTTTTAATGTGAATAAAGACAAAATAAATGGAGATAAATCGTCCCGAAATGAAAAGCCTAGTTAGTGTATTAATTATCATTTATTATTGTTCATTCCCTCTCTCTTAGTGTAATTGTCCAGGGGCCACGTCATGAAGTGTCCCTGTCTGGTGTTTACTCAAAATTAAAAACAACATAGTCTGGGCCTGCAGTATTTACGAGTACACCACTTGTATACTGTGTATCCACAAATGTGTGGATGCACGTTAAAGAGATTCTCCAGTACTTTTCAGCCAGTAGTTCTGACAGAAGCACTCACTAGCCAAAAGTGGGTCCCCAAAAATAGAGTACTACGTCACATATAAGCAGATATGTGCTCCTCATCATTGCTTTCTCTCTCGCTCTGCTGTGTGTGCATCTTGGTAGCTGTCACTCATATGGCAAGGGGCTGTAGCTCATTGGCTGAACTCAAATTGCTAGGGGACTGTGTGGGAAAATGCAGCACAGCTTCCAGAAAAACTGTCGCTTTCAAACTAGGAATGACATTGTTAATTGAGGTAAGCCAGTAATTCTGCTACTAGATTGTGAATGTATGAACTACACATTGACACATCCAATCCAAAGCAGTAAAAAAAAATGTAGCAGTTGCCAATGTTACGGACAATGTCCATAACCGCCATCTTTTTAGGGTGATTTTAATGCTGACCTTGGATGTCAGAGGGACTGTGTCTGATCAGACTGTATATTATTTTCCTTGGAGAAATATAACATCGCAAGGTGATCTGTTGTTTTCTTCCATTATCTCCCTTAATTAATATCTGCATCTCCTTGGGCAGTGTGTCATTAATGTCTGCTCCTCCCTGGGCAGTGTGTCATTAGGACATAATTACACTCAAGGTCAATGGAGTCATTTATTAACCTGTTTATGAATTTGATCATTAGACTACTTCACAGCAATCCAACTTATCTATCTCTATAATCACAGGACATTATTCTTGCCTCAGTTTCCCAGTCTTCTCTCCGAGTAGAGTCCTCTTCCTCTCCCCAGTCTCTCTCTCTCTCTCTCTCTCTCTCTCTATCTCTCTCTCTCTCTCTCTCCCCAGAGTCCTCTTTCTCTCCCCAGTCTCTATCTCTCTCTCTCTCTCTCTCTCTCTCCCTCTCTCTCTCTCCCTAGAGTCCTCTTCCTCTCTCCCAGTCTCTCTCTCTCTCTCTCTCTCTCTCTCTCTCTCTCCCCAGAGTCCTCTTCCTCTCCCCAGTCTCTCTCTCTCTCTCTCTCTCTCTCTCTCTCTCTCTCTCTCTCTCTCTCCCTAGAGTCCTCTTCTCTCTCCCCAGTCTCTCTCTCTCTCTCTCTCTCTCTCTCTCTCTCTCTCTCTCTCTCTCCCCAGTCTCTCTCTCTCTCTCTCTCTCTCTCTTCTCTCTCCTCTCTCTCTCTCTCCCCAGAGTCCCTCTTTCTCTCCCCAGTCTCTCTCTCTCTCTCTCTCTCTCTCTCTCTCTCTCTCTCTCTCTCTCCCCAGAGTCCTCTTTCTCTCCCCAGTCTCACTCTCTCTCTCCCTAGAGTCCTCTTTCTCTCCCCAGTCTCTCTCTCTCTCTCTCTCTCTCTCTCTCTCTCTCTCCCCAGAGTCCTCTTTCTCTCCCCAGTCTCTCTCTCTCTCTCTCTCTCTCTCTCTCCCCAGAGTCCTCTTTCTCTCCCCAGTCTCTCTCTCTCTCTCTCTCTCTCTCTCTCCCAGAGTCCTCTTTCTCTCCCCAGTCTCTCTCTCTCTCTCTCTCTCTCTCTCTCTCTCCCCAGAGTCCTCTTTCTCTCCCCAGTCTCACTCTCTCTCTCCCTAGTGTCCTCTTTCTCTCCCCAGTCTCACTCTCTCTCTCCCTAGAGTCCTCTTTCTCTCCCCAGTCTCTCTCTCTCTCTCTCTCTCTCTCTCTCTCTCCCCAGAGTCCTCTTTCTCTCCCCCAGTCTCACTCTCTCTCTCCCTAGAGTCCTCTTTCTCTCCCCAGTCTCCACTCTCTCTCTCCCTAGAGTCCTCTTTCTCTCCCCAGTCTCTCTCTCTCTCTCTCTCTCTCTCTCTTCTCTCTCTCTCTCTCTCTCTCTCTCTCTCTCTCTCTCCCAGAATCCTCTTTCTCTCCCCAGTCTCATCTCTCTCTCCCTAGAGTCCTCTTTCTCTCCCCAGTCTCTCTCTCTCTCTCTCTCTCTCTCTCTCTCTCTCTCTCTCTCTCTCTCTCTCTCTCCCCCAGAGTCCTCTTTCTCTCCCCAGTCTCACTCTCTCTCTCCCCAGAGTCCTCTTTCTCTCCCCAGTCTCACTCTCTCTCTCCCCAGAGTCCTCTTTCTCTCCCCAGTCTCTCTCTCTCTCTCTCTCTCTCTCTCTCCCCCAGAGTCCTCTTTCTCTCCCAGTCTCACTCTCTCTCTTCCCTAGTCCTCTTTCTCTCTCTCTCTCTCTCTCTCTCTCTCTCTCTCTCTCTCTCCCCAGAATCCTCTTTCTCTCCCCCAGTCTCACTCTCTCTCTCCCTGGAGTCTCTCTTTCTCTCCCCGAGTCTCTCTCTCTCTCTCTCTCTCTCTCTCTCTCTCTCTCTCTCTCTCTCTCTCTCTCTCTCTCCCCCAGAGTCCTCTTTCTCTCCCCAGTCTCACTCTCTCTCTCCCTAGAGTCCTCTTTCTCTCCCCAGTCTCTCTCTCTCTCTCTCTCTCTCTCTCTCTCTCTCTCACTCCCCAGAGTCCTCTTTCTCTCCCCAGTCTCACTCTCTCTCTCCCTAGAGTCCTCTTTCTCTCCCAGTCTCTCTCTCTCCCCAGAGTCCTCTTTCTCTCCCAGTCTCTCTCTCTCTCCCAGAGTCCTCTTTCTCTCCCCAGTCTCACTCTCTCTCTCCCAGAGTCCTCTTTCTCTCCCC
>NW_027015976.1:0-10662 GCF_036934945.1 Oncorhynchus masou masou | reverse complement strand
CCTCTCTAGAACCTCTCCAGACAGAGTGGTCCAGAACCTCTCCAGACAGAGTGGCTCCAGAACCTCTCCAGACAGAGTGGTCCAGAACCTCTCTAGACAGAGTGGTCCAGAACCTCTCCAGACAGAGTGGTCCAGAACCTCTCCAGACAGAGTGGTCCAGAACCTCTCCAGACAGAGTGGTCCAGAACCTCTCCAGAAAGAGTGGTCCAGAACCTCTCCAGAACCTCTCCAGAACCTCTCCAGACAGAGTGGTCCAGAACCTCTCCAGACAGAGTGGTCCAGAACCTCTCCAGACAGAGTGGTCCAGAACCTCTCTAGACAGAGTGGTCCAGAACCTCTCCAGACAGAGTGGTCCAGAACCTCTCCAGAACCTCTCCAGACAGAGTGGTCCAGAACCTCTACAGAACCTCTCCAGACAGAGTGGTCCAGAACCTCTCCAGAACCTCTCCAGACAGAGTGGTCCAGAACCTCTCCAGACTGAGTGGTCCAGAACCTCTCTAGACAGAGTGGTCCAGAACCTCTCCAGACAGAATGGTCCAGAACCTCTGCAGACAGAGTGGTCCAGAACCTCTCCAGACAGAGTGGTCCAGAACCTCTCCAGAACCTCTCCAGACAGAGTGGTCCAGAACCTCTCCAGACTGAGTGGTCCAGAACCTCTCTAGACAGAGTGGTCCAGAACCTCTCCAGACAGAATGGTCCAGAACCTCTCCAGACAGAGTGGTCCAGAACCTCTCCAGAACCTCTCCAGACAGAGTGGTCCATAACCTCTCCAGACAGAGTGATCCAGAACCTCTCCAGAACCTCTCCAGAACCTCTCCAGACAGAGTGGTCCAGAACCTCTCCAGACAGAGTGGTCCAGAACCTCTCCAGAACCTCTCCAGAACGTCTCAAGACAGAGTGGTCCAGAACCTCTCCAGACAGAGTGGTCCAGAACCTCTCCAGAAAGAGTGGTCCAGAACCTCTCTAGAACCTCTCCAGACAGAGTGGTCCAGAACCTCTCCAGACAGAGTGGTCCAGAACCTCTCCAGACAGAGTGGTCCAGAACCTCTCCAGACAGAGTGGTCCAGAACCTCTCCAGACAGAGTGGTCCAGAACCTCTCCAGACAGAGTGGTCCAGAACCTCTCCAGAAAGAGTGGTCCAGAACCTCTCCAGAACCTCTCCAGAACCTCTCCAGACAGAGTGGTCCAGAACCTCTCCAGACAGAGTGGTCCAGAACCTCTCAGACAGAGTGGTCCAGAACCTCTCTAGACAGAGTGGTCCAGAACCTCTCCAGACAGAGTGGTCCAGAACCTCTCCAGAACCTCTCCAGACAGAGTGGTCCAGAACCTCTCAGAACCTCTCCAGACAGAGTGGTCCAGAACCTCTCCAGAACCTCTCCAGACAGAGTGGTCCAGAACCTCTCCAGACTGAGTGGTCCAGAACCTCTCTAGACAGAGTGGTCCAGAACCTCTCCAGACAGAATGGTCCAGAACCTCTGCAGACAGAGTGGTCCAGAACCTCTCCAGACAGAGTGGTCCAGAACCTCTCCAGAACCTCTCCAGACAGAGTGGTCCAGAACCTCTCCAGACTGAGTGGTCCAGAACCTCTCTAGACAGAGTGGTCCAGAACCTCTCCAGACAGAATGGTCCAGAACCTCTCCAGACAGAGTGGTCCAGAACCTCTCCAGAACCTCTCCAGACAGAGTGGTCCATAACCTCTCCAGACAGAGTGGTCCAGAACCTCTCCAGAACCTCTCCAGACAGAGTGGTCCAGAACCTCTCCAGAACCTCTCCAGACAGAGTGGTCCAGAACCTCTCCAGACAGAGTGGTCCAGAACCTCTCCAGACAGAGTGGCCCAGAACCTCTCCAGGTAGAGAGGTCCAGAAACTCTCCAGATCTCTTACAAATAGACAACGAATTATGTTATTATAATTATACCAAGAGTGCAGCAGGAAGCAGCTGTTCTTGCCTGTCATACACAAAACCATTTGCCACTTTGAAATGTAGAATTAAGATAGAGTGGATCCTAAATGGTACACTTACCTATATGGTGCATAATTTTTTTAACTGAACCCTATATGTCCTGGTCGAAAGTAGTGCACTAACCCTATAGAACTGTCCAAAAGTAGTGCACTAACCTAACCCTATAAGCCCTGGTCTGAAGTAGTGTACCAAACCTATAGGTCCTGGTCTAAAGTAGTGCACTAACCCTATAGGCCCTGGTCTAAAGTAGTGTACTAACCCTATAGGCCCTGGTCTAAAGTAGTGCACTAACCCTATAGGCCCTGGTCTAAAGTAGTGTACTAACCCTATAGGCCTTGGTCTAAAGTAGTACACTAACCCTATAGGCCCTGGTCTAAAGTAGTACACTAACCCTATAGACCCTAGTCTAAAGTAGTGCACTAACCCTATAGGCCCTGGTCTAAAGTAGTGAACTAATCCTATAGGTCATGTTCTAAAGTAGTGCACTAATCCTATAGGTTCTGGTCTAAAGTAGTGCACTAACCCTATAGGCCCTGGTCTAAAGTAGTGCACTAACCCTATAGGCCCTGGTCTAAAGTAGTGCACTAACCCTATAGGCCCTGGTCTAAAGTAGTGCACTAACCCTATAGGCCCTGGTCTAAAAGTAGTGCACTAACCTATAGGCCCTGGTCTAAAGTAGTGCACTAACCTATAGACCCTGGCTCTAAAGTAGTGTACTAACCCTATAGGCCCTGGTCTAAAGTAGTGCACTAATCCTTATAGGCCCTGGTCTAAAGTAGTGTACTAACTCTATAGGCCCTGGTCTAAAGTAGTGTACTAACTCTATAGGCCCTGGTCTAAAGTAGTGCACTAACCCTATAGACCCTGGTCTAAAGTAGTGTACTAACCCTATAGGCCCTGGTCTAAAGTAGTGCACTAATCCTATAGGCCCTGGTCTAAAGTAGTGTACTAACTCTATAGGCCCTGGTCTAAAGTAGTGCACTAACCGTACAGGCCCTGGTCTAAAGTAGTGCACTAACCCTATAGACCCTGGTCTAAAGTAGTGCACTAACCCTATAGGCCCTGGTCTAAAGTAGTGCACTAACCCTATAGACCCTGGTCTAAAGTAGTGTACTAACCCTATAGGCCCTGGTCTAAAGAAGTGCACTAATCCTATAGGCCCTGGTCTAAAGTAGTGTACTAACTCTATAGGCCCTGGTCTAAAGTAGTGTACTAACTCTATAGGCCCTGGTCTAAAGTGAAAAATTAACCCTATAGACCCTGGTCTAAAGTAGTACTAACCCTATAGGCCCTGGTCTAAAGAAGTGCACTAATCCTATAGGCCCTGGTCTAAAGTAGTGTACTAACTCTATAGGCCCTGGTCTAAAGTAGTGCACTAACCCTATAGGCCCTGGTCTAAAGTAGTGCACTAACCCTATAGACCCTGGTCTAAAGTAGTGCACTAACCCTATAGGCCCTGGTCTAAAGTAGTGCACTAACCCTATAGGCCCTGGTCTAAAGTAGTGCACTAACCCTATAGACTCTGGTCTAAAGTAGTGCACTAACCCTATAGGCCCTGGTCTAAAGTAGTGCACTAATCCTATAGGCCCTGGTCTAAAGTAGTGTACTAACTCTATAGGCCCTGGTCTAAAGTAGTGCACTAACCGTACAGGCCCTGGTCTAAAGTAGTGCACTAACCCTATAGACCCTGGTCTAAAGTAGTGTACTAACTCTATAGGCCCTGGTCTAAAGTAGTGCACTAACCGTACAGGCCCTGGTCTAAAGTAGTGCACTAACCCTATAGGCCCTGGTCTAAAGAAGTGCACTAACCCTAAAGGCCCTGGTCTAAAGTAGTGCTCTAACCCTATAGGCCCTGGTCTAAAGTAGTGCACTAACCCTATAGGCCCTGGTCTAAAGTAGTGCACTAACCCTATAGGCCCTGGTCTAAAGTAGTGCACTAACCTATAGGCCCTGGTCTAAAGTAGTGCTCTAACCCTATAGACCCTGGTCTAAAGTAGTGCACTAACCCTATAGACCCTGGTCTAAAGTAGTGCACTAACCCTATAGGCCCTGGTCTAAAGTAGTGCACTAACCCTATAGGCCCTGGTCTAAAGTAGTGCGCTAACCCTATAGGCCCTGGTCTAAAGTAGTGCACTAACCCTATAGGCCCTGGTCTAAAGTAGTGCTCTAACCCTATAGGCCCTGGTCTAAAGTAGTGTACTAACTCTATAGGCCCTGGTCTAAAGTAGTGTACTAACTCTATAGGCCCTGGTCTAAAGTAGTGCACTAACCCTATAGACCCTGGTCTAAAGTAGTGTACTAACCCTATAGGCCCTGGTCTAAAGTAGTGCACTAATCCTATAGGCCCTGGTCTAAAGTAGTGTACTAACTCTATAGGCCCTGGTCTAAAGTAGTGCACTAACCGTACAGGCCCTGGTCTAAAGTAGTGCACTAACCCTATAGACCCTGGTCTAAAGTAGTGCACTAACCCTATAGGCCCTGGTCTAAAGTAGTGCACTAACCCTATAGACCCTGGTCTAAAGTAGTGTACTAACCCTATAGGCCCTGGTCTAAAGTAGTGCACTAATCCTATAGGCCCTGGTCTAAAGTAGTGTACTAACTCTATAGGCCCTGGTCTAAAGTAGTGTACTAACTCTATAGGCCCTGGTCTAAAGTAGTGCACTAACCCTATAGACCCTGGTCTAAAGTAGTGTACTTACCCTATAGGCCCTGGTCTAAAGAAGTGCACTAATCCTATAGGCCCTGGTCTAAAGTAGTGTACTAACTCTATAGGCCCTGGTCTAAAGTAGTGCACTAACCCTATAGGCCCTGGTCTAAAGTAGTGCACTAACCCTAAAGGCCCTGGTCTAAAGTAGTGCTCTAACCCTATAGGCCCTGGTCTAAAGTAGTGCACTAACCCTATAGGCCCTGGTCTAAAGTAGTGCACTAACCCTATAGGCCCTGGTCTAAAGTAGTGCACTAACCCTATAGGCCCTGGTCTAAAGTAGTGCTCTAACCCTATAGACCCTGGTCTAAAGTAGTGCACTAACCCTATAGACCCTGGTCTAAAGTAGTGCACTAACCCTATAGGCCCTGGTCTAAAGTAGTGCACTAACCCTATAGGCCCTGGTCTAAAGTAGTGCGCTAACCCTATAGGCCCTGGTCTAAAGTAGTGCACTAACCCTATAGGCCCTGGTCTAAAGTAGTGCTCTAACCCTATAGGCCCTGGTCTAAAGTAGTGTACTAACCCTATAGGCCCTGGTCTAAAGTAGTGCTCTAACCCTATAGACCCTGGTCTAAAGTAGTGCACTAACCCTATAGACCCTGGTCTAAAGTAGTGCACTAACCCTATAGGCCCTGGTCTAAAGTAGTGCACTAACCCTATAGGCCCTGGTCTAAAGTAGTGCACTAACCCTATAGGCCCTGGTCTAAAGTAGTGCACTAACCCTATAGGCCCTGGTCTAAAGTAGTGCTCTAACCCTATAGTCCCTGGTCTAAAGTAGTGTACTAACCCTATAGGCCCTGGTCTAAAGTAGTGCTCTAACCCTATAGGCCTTGGTCTAAAGTAGTGCTCTAACCCTATAGGCCCTGGTCTAAAGTAGTGTACTAACCCTATAGGCCCTGGTCTAAAGTAGTGCTCTAACCCTATAGGCCCTGGTCTAAAGTAGTGCACTAACCCTATGGGTCCTGGTCTACAGTAGTGCACTAACCCTATGGGTCCTGGTCTAAAGTAGTACACTAACCCTATGGGTCCTGGTCTAAAGTAGTGCACTAACCCTATGGGTCCTGGTCTAAAGTAGTGCACTAACCCTATAGGCCCTGGTCTAAAGTAGTGCACTAACCCTATAGGCCCTGGTCTAAAGTAGTGCACTAACCCTATGCGTCCTGGTCTAAAGTAGTGCACTAACCCTATGGGTCCTGGTCTAAAGTAGTGCACTAACCCTATGGGTCCTGGTCTAAAGTAGGGCACTAACCCTATGGGTCCTGGTCTAAAGTAGTGCACTAACCCTGTAGGTCCTGGTCTAAAGTAGTGCACTAACCCTATAGGCCCTGGTCTAAAGTAGTGCGCAAACCCTATAGGCTCTGGTCTAAAGTAGTGCACTAACCCTATAGGCCCTGGTCTAAAGTAGTGCACTAACCCTATGGGTCCTGGTCTAAAGTAGTGCTCTACCCCTATAGACCCTGGTCTAAAGTAGTGCACTAACCCTATGGGTCCTGGTCTAAAGTAGTGCACTAACCCTATAGGCCCTGGTCTAAAGTAGTGCACTAACCCTATGCGTCCTGGTCTAAAGTAGTGCACTAACCCTATGGGTCCTGGTCTAAAGTAGTGCACTAACCCTATGGGTCCTGGTCTAAAGTAGGGCACTAACCCTATGGGTCCTGGTCTAAAGTAGTGCACTAACCCTGTAGGTCCTGGTCTAAAGTAGTGCACTAACCCTATAGGCCCTGGTCTAAACTAGTGCGCAAACACTATAGGCCCTGGTCTAAAGTAGTGCACTAACCCTATGGGTCCTGGTCTAAAGTAGTGCACTAACCCTATAGGCCCTGGTCTGGGTATGCGCAAACCCTATAGGCTCTGGTCTAAAGTGCAGTGCACTAACCCTATAGGCCCTGGTCTAAAGTAGTGCACTAACCCTATGGGTCCTGGTCTAAAGTAGTGCTCTACCCCTATAGACCCTTGTCTAAAGTAGTGCACTAACCCTATGGGTCCTGGTCTAAAGTAGTGCACTAACCCTATAGGCCCTGGTCTAAAGTAGTGCACTAACCCTATAGGTCCTGGTCTAAAGTAGTGCACTAACCCTATAGGCCCTGGTCTAAAGTAGTGCGCAAACCCTATAGGCTCTGGTCTAAAGTAGTGCACTAACCCTATAGGCCCTGGTCTAAAGTAGTGCACTAACCCTGTAGGCCCTGGTCTAAAGTAGTGCACTAACCCTATGGGTCCTGGTCTAAAGTAGTGCTCTAACCCTATATACCCTGGTCTAAAGTAGTGCACTAACCCTATGGGTCCTGGTCTGTAGGGTGCACTCAACCCTATAGGCCCTGGTCTAAAGTAGTGCACTAACCCTATAGGCCCTGGTCTAAAGTAGTGCACTAACCCTATAGACCCTGGTCTAAAGTAGTGCACTAACCCTATAGGCCCTGGACTAAAGTAGTGCACTAACCCTATAGGCCCTGGTCTAAAGTAGTGCACTAACCCTATAGACCCTGGTCTAAAGTAGGCACTAACCCTATAGGCCCTGGTCTAAAGTAGTGCACTAACCCTATAGGCCCTGGTCTAAAGTAGTACACTAACCCTATAGGTCATGGTCTAAAGTAGTGCACTAACCCTATAGGTCCTGGTCTAAAGTAGTACACTAACCCTATGGGTCCTGGTCTAAAGTAGTGCACTAACCCTATAGGCCCTGGTCTAAAGTAGTGCACTAACCCTATAGGCCCTGGTCTAAAGTAGTGCACTAACCCTATAGGCCCTGGTCTAAAGTAGTGCACTAACCCTATAGGCCCTGGTCTAAAGTAGTGCACTAACCCTATAGGCCCTGGTCTAAAGTAGTGCACTAACCCTATAGGGCCTGGTCTAAAGTAGTGCACTAACCCTATAGGCCCTGGTCTAAAGTAGTGCACTAACCCTATAGACCCTGGTCTAAAGTAGTGCACTAACCCTATAGGCCCTGGTCTAAAGTAGTGCACTAACCCTATAGGCCCTGGTCTAAAGTAGTGCACTAACCCTATAGGCCTTGGTCTAAAGTAGTGCACTAACCCTATGGGTCCTGGTCTAAAGTAGTGCACTAACCCTATGGGTCCTGGTCTAAAGTAGTGCACTAACCCTATGGGTCCTGGTCTAAAGTAGTGCACTAACCCTATGGGTCCTGGTCTAAAGTAGTGCACTAACCCTGTAGGTCCTGGTCTAAAGTAGTGCACTAACCCTATAGGCCCTGGTCTAAAGTAGTGCGCAAACCCTATAGGCCCTGGTCTAAAGTAGTGCACTAACCCTATGGGGCCTGGTCTAAAGTAGTGCACTAACCCTATAGGCCCTGGTCTAAAGTAGTGCGCAAACCCTATAGGCTCTGGTCTAAAGTAGTGCACTAACCCTATAGGCCCTGTTCTAAAGTAGTGCACTAACCCTGTAGGCCCTGGTCTAAAGTAGTGCACTAACCCTATGGGTCCTGGTCTAAAGTAGTGCTCTAACCCTATAGACCCTGGTCTAAAGTAGTGCACTAACCCTATAGGCCCTGGTCTAAAGTAGTGCACTAACCCTATAGGCCCTGGTCTAAAGTAGTGCACTAACCCTATAGGGCCTGGTCTAAAGTAGTGCACTAACCCTATAGGCCCTGGTCTAAAGTAGTGCACTAACCCTATAGACCCTGGTCTAAAGTAGTGCACTAACCCTATAGGCCCAGGTCTAAAGTAGTGCACTAACCCTATAGGCCCTGGTCTAAAGTAGTGCACTAACCCTATAGGCCTTGGTCTAAAGTAGTGCACTAACCCTATGGGTCCTGGTCTAAAGTAGTGCACTAACCCTATGGGTCCTGGTCTAAAGTAGTGCACTAACCCTATGGGTCCTGGTCTAAAGTAGTGCACTAACCCTATGGGTCCTGGTCTAAAGTAGTGCACTAACCCTGTAGGTCCTGGTCTAAAGTAGTGCACTAACCCTATAGGCCCTGGTCTAAAGTAGTGCGCAGACCCTATAGGCCCTGGTCTAAAGTAGTGCACTAACCCTATGGGTCCTGGTCTAAAGTAGTGCACTAACCCTATAGGCCCTGGTCTAAAGTAGTGCGCAAACCCTATAGGCTCTGGTCTAAAGTAGTGCACTAACCCTATAGGCCCTGGTCTAAAGTAGTGCACTAACCCTGTAGGCCCTGGTCTAAAGTAGTGCACTAACCCTATGGGTCCTGGTCTAAAGTAGTGCTCTAACCCTATAGACCCTGGTCTAAAGTAGTGCACTAACCCTATGGGTCCTGGTCTAAAGTAGTGCACTAACCCTATAGGTCCTGGTCTAAAGTAGTGCTCTAACCCTATAGACCCTGGTCTAAAGTAGTGCACTAACCCTATGGGTCCTGGTCTAAAGTAGTGCACTAACCCTGTAGGCCCTGGTCTAAAGTAGTGCACTAACCCTATAGGCCCTGGTCTAAAGTAGTGCACTAACCCTATAGGCCCTGGTCTAAAGTAGTGCACTAACCCTATAGGCCCTGGTCTAAAGTAGTGCACTAACCCTATAGGCCCTGGTCTAAAGTAGTGCACTAACCCTATAGACCCTGGTCTAAAGTAGTGCACTAACCCTATAGGTCATGGTCTAAAGTAGTGCACTAACCCTATAGGCCCTGGTCTAAAGTAGTGCACTAACCCTATAGGCCCTGGTCTAAAGTAGTGCACTAACCCTATAGACCCTGGTCTAAAGTAGTGGACTAACCCTATAGGCCCTGGTCTAAAGTAGTGCACTAACCCTATAGGCCCTGGTCTAAAGTAGTACACTAACCCTATAGGTCATGGTCTAAAGTAGTGCACTAACCCTATAGGCCCTGGTCTAAAGTAGTACACTAACCCTATGGGTCCTGGTCTAAAGTAGTGCACTAACCCTATAGGCCCTGGTCTAAAGTAGTGCACTAATCCTATAGGCCCTGGTCTAAAGTAGTGTACTAACTCTATATTGTCCCTGGTCTAAAGTAGTGTACTAACTCTATAGGCCCTGGTCTAAAGTAGTGCACTAACCCTATAGGCCCTGGTCTAAAGTAGTGCACTAACCCTATAGGCCCTGGTCTAAAAAGTGCACAACCCTATAGGCCCTGGTCTAAAGTAGTGCACTCAACCCTATAGGCCCTGGTCTAAGTAGTGCACTAACCCTATAGGTCCTGGTCTAAAGTAGCACCAACCCTATAGGCCCTGGTCTAAAGTAGTGCACTAACCCTATAGACTCCTGGTCTAAAGTAGTGCACTAACCCTATAGGCCCTGGTCTAAAGTAGTGCACTAACCCTATAGGCCCTGGTCTAAAGTAGTGCACTAACCCTATAGGCCTTGGTCTAAAGTAGTGCACTAACCCTAGGCCCTGGTCTAAAGTAGTGCACAACCCTATAGGCCCTGGTCTAAAGTAGTGCACTAACCCTATAGGCCCTGGTCTAAAGTAGTGACCAACCCTATAGGCCCTGGTCTAAAGTAGTGCACTAACCCTATAGGTCCTGGTCTAAAGTAGTGCACTAACCCTATAGACCCTGGTCTAAAGTAGTGCACTAAACCTATAGGTCCTGGTCTAAAGTAGTGCACTAACCCTATAGGCCCTGGTCTAACTAACCCTATAGGCCCTAGTCTAAAGTAGTGCACTAACCCTATAGACCCTGGTCTAAAAAGTAGTGCACTAACCCTATAGGCCCTGGTCTAAGGTAGCACTAACCCTATAGGCCCTGGTCTACAGTAGTGCACTAACCCTATAGGCCCTGGTCTAAAGTAGTGCACTAACCCTATAGGCCCTGGTCTAAAGTAGTGCACTAACCCTATAGGCCCTGGTCTAAAGTAGTGCACTAACCCTATAGGCCCTGGTCTAAAGTAGTGCACTAACCCTATAGGCCCTGGTCTAAAGTAGTGCACTAACCCTATAGGCCCTGGTCTAAAGTAGTGCACTAACCCTATAGGCCCTGGTCTAAAGTAGTGCACTAACCCTATAGGCCCTGGTCAAATGTTATTTACGATGAATGGAATCGGGTGCCATCTGGGCCTCAGAGGTTATTGTTAT
>NW_027015975.1:235000-268559 GCF_036934945.1 Oncorhynchus masou masou | reverse complement strand
GACACTATTGGACCAGACACTACCATGTCTCCCTGCTGAGCTGAGACAGACACTATTGGACCAGACACTACCATGTCTCCCTGCTGGGCTGAGACAGACACTATTGGACCAGACACTACCATGTCTCCCTGCTGGGCTGAGACAGACACTATTGGACCAGACACTACCATGTCTCCCTGCTGAGCTGAGACAGACACTATTGGACCAGACACTACCATGTCTCCCTGCTGAGCTGAGACAGACACTATTGGACCAGACACTACCATGTCTCCCTGCTGAGCTGAGACAGACACTATTGGACCAGACACTACCATGTCTCCCTGCTGAGCTGAGAGACAAAAGACACTATTGGACCAGACACTACCATGTCTCCCTGCTGAGCTGAGACAGACACTATTGGACCAGACACTACCATGTCTCCCTGCTGAGCTGAGACAGACACTATTGGACCAGACACTACCATGTCTCCCTGCTGAGCTGAGACAGACACTATTGGACCAGACACTACCATGTCTCCCTGCTGAGCTGAGACAGACACTATTGGACCAGACACTACCATGTCTCCCTGCTGGGCTGAGACAGACACTATTGGACCAGACACTACCATGTCTCCCTGCTGAGCTGAGACAGACACTATTGGACCAGACACTACCATGTCTCCCTGCTGAGCTGAGACAGACACTATTGGACCAGACACTACCATGTCTCCCTGCTGAGCTGAGACAGACACTATTGGACCAGACACTACCATGTCTCCCTGCTGAGCTGAGACAGACACTATTGGACCAGACACTACCATGTCTCCTGCTGAGCTGAGACAGACACTATTGGACCAGACACTACCATGTCTCCCTGCTGAGCTGAGACAGACACTATTGGACCAGACACTACCATGTCTCCCTGCTGAGCTGAGACAGACACTATTGGACCAGACACTACCATGTCTCCCTGCTGAGCTGAGACAGACACTATTGGACCAGACACTACCATGTCTCCCTGCTGAGCTGAGACAGACACTATTGGACCAGACACTACCATGTCTCCCTGCTGAGCTGAGACAGACACTATTGGACCAGACACTACCATGTCTCCCTGCTGAGCTGAGACAGACACTATTGGACCAGACACTACCATGTCTCCCTGCTGGGCTGAGACAGACACTATTGGACCAGACACTACCATGTCTCCCTGCTGGGCTGAGACAGACACTATTGGACCAGACACTACCATGTCTCCCTGCTGGGCTGAGACAGACACTATTGGACCAGACACTACCATGTCTCCCTGCTGAGCTGAGACAGACACTATTGGACCAGACACTACCATGTCTCCCTGCTGAGCTGAGACAGACACTATTGGACCAGACACTACCATGTCTCCCTGCTGGGCTGAGAGACAATAAGACACTATTGGACCAGACACTACCATGTCTCCCTGCTGGGCTGAGAGACAATAAGACACTATTGGACCAGACACTACCATGTCTCCCTGCTGGGCTGAGAAGACACTATGGACAGACACTGTCTCCCTGCTGGGCTGAGACATGTCTCCCTGCTGGATATTTTACACTTTGGACCAGACACTACCATGTCTCCCTGGACCAGACACTACCAGACACTGTCTCCCTGCTGGGGACAGACACTATTGGACCAGTTAGACTGGTTAGAGACACTATTGGACCAGACACTACCATGTCTCCCTGCTGAGCTGAGACACTATTGGACCAGACACTATTGTCTCCCTACTGACCCAGACACTACCATGTCTCCCTGCTGAGCTGAGACAGACACCAGACACTACTGAGTTGGACTATTGACAGACACTACCATGTCTCCCTGCTGAGCTGAGACAGACACTATTGGACCAGACACTACCATGTCTCCCTGCTGAGTTGAGACAGACATGGACCAGACACTATCCCTGGACCAGACATTGGACCAGACACTACCATGTCTCCACTACCATGTCTCCCTGCTGAGCTGAGACAGACACTATTGGACCAGACACTACCATGTCTCCCTGCTGGGCTGAGACAGACACTATTGGACCAGACACTACCATGTCTCCCTACTGAGTTGAGACAGACACTATTGGACCAGACACTACCATGTCTCCCTGCTGAGCTGAGACAGACACTATTGGACCAGACACTACCATGTCTCCCTACTGAGTTGAGACAGACACTATTGGACCAGACACTACCATGTCTCCCTGCTGGGCTGAGAGACAATAAGACACTATTGGACCAGACACTACCATGTCTCCCTGCTGAGCTGAGACAGACACCATTGGACCAGACACTACCATGTCTCCCTGTTGGACCAGACACTACCATGTCCCCCTGCTGGGCTGAGAGACAATAAGACATACTTTAGGGTCACCTTCTATCCTCAGACACTACCATGTCCCCCTGCTGGGCTGAGACAATACATCCACAAATCCACAAAAGGCTCCACAAAGTCAGTAAAACATTATGACAATTCTCCCTCACGGGGACATTTCCACATCCACATAAGGACAAAGGATATTTTAAGTTTAGGGTTTGGGGTTAGGGTTAGGGGTTGGGGTTAGGGGTTAGGGTTTAAGGGTTAGGGTTAGGGGTTATGGGTTAGGGTTAGGGGTTGGAGTTAGGGTTAGGGGTTGGGGTTAGGGGTTATGGGTTAGGGTTAGGGGTTAGGGTTAGGGGTTGGGGTTAAAGAGGGTTTCTGTTTATGTTGGTATCAAACCTTGGATTGCACTGGCCTATTGTAACTTTCTACCCTGTTCCTGTGTTGTACATCTGACCGGTCTGGAGAGGGTGGGAGAACATGAGAGACAGAGCTCTGAGAGGTCACCCATAACAGTTCATCAACAGGTCTGGAGAGGAGAACATGAGAGACAGAGAGCTCTGAGAGGTCACCCATAACAGTTCATCAACAGGTCTGGAGAGGGTGGGTAGTTTTACATTCAAGAAGCTGACGTTTTGGGAAACATGAGGTGTCTAAAATGTGGAAGTAGTAAAGTTGTGTTTGTAGGTTGTTGCTGGGTTCCTTATTCTGGACAGGAATGATGTTCAGTTACCAGACACAGCTGGTTGTTGTCAACGACCTCTGACCTCCGTATACTTCCACTTCTCTAATCAATGGAAACCGTCCATCCAAACGTCCTGATGGCATTTGGTGGAACAATGAACACACTCAGTATAATTCATCTTCTGGAACCTCCCAAAGACACCTCTCTGTCCTCCTGTCCAATACGACATGTACATACATACATACATACATGACATACAGACAGACAGAGTCTGTTGGTTGGTGATGTCATCATGGTGATGTCATGGAGACTGCTGAATGGAATGCCAGCATCACCTCTCAGACCCAGCTGTGTTTATGAGCTCCTACCAGCATCACCTCTCAGACCCAGCTGTGTTTATGAGCTCCTACCAGCATCACCTCTCAGAACCATGTGTGTTGAGCTCCTGAGCATCTCTGTGTTTATGAGCCAGCATCACCTCTCAGACCCAGCTGTGTTTATGAGCTCCTACCAGCATCACCTCTCAGACCCAGCTGTGTTTATGAGCTCCTACCAGCATCACCTCTCAGACCCAGCTGTGTTTATGAGCTCCTACCAGCATCACCTCTCAGACCCAGCTGTGTTTATGAGCTCCTACCAGCATCACCTCTCAGACCCAGCTGTGTTTATGAGCTCCTACCAGCATCACCTCTCAGAACCAGCTGTGTTTATGAGCTCCTACCAGCATCACCTCTCAGACCCAGCTGTGTTTATGAGCTCCTACCAGCATCACCTCTCAGACCCAGCTGTGTTTATGAGCTCCTACCAGCATCACCTCTCAGACCCAGCTGTGCTGCTAGCTTAATGTTAAAGTTTGTACTCATCTGAGACCTATGGCTAGCATATACACTGCTCAAAAAAATAAAGGGAACACTAAAATAACACATCCTAGATCTGAATGAATGAAATATTCTTATTAAATACTTTTTTCTTTACATAGTTGAATGTGCTGACAACAAAATCACACAAAAATGATCAATGGAAATCAAATGTATCAACCCATGGAGGTCTGGATTGGGAGTCACATTCAAAATTAAAGTGGAAAACCACACTACAGGCTGATCCAACTTTGATATAATGTCCTTAAAACAAGTCAAAATGAGGCTCAGTAGTGTGTGTGGCCTCCACGTGCCTGTATGACCTCCCTACAACGCCTGGGCATGCTCCTGATGAGGTGGCGGATGGTCTCCTGAGGGATCTCCTCCCAGACTTAGACTAAAGCATCCGTCAACTCCTGGACAGTCTGTGGTGCAACGTGGCGTTGGTGGATGGAGCGAGACATGATGTCCCAGATGTGCTCAATTGGATTCAGGTCTGGGGAACGGGCGGGCCAGTCCATAGCATCAATGCCTTCCTCTTGCAGGAACTGCTGACACACTCCAGCCACATGAGGTCTAGCATTGTCTTGCATTAGGAGGAACCCAGGGCCAACCGCACCAGCATATGGTCTCACAAGGGGTCTGAGGATCTCATCTCGGTACCTAATGGCAGTCAGGCTACCTCTGGCGAGCACACGGAGGGCTGTGCGGCCCACCAAAGAAATGCCACCCCACATCATGACTGACCCACCGCCAAACCGGTCATGCTGGAGGATGTTGCAGGCAGCAGAACGTTCTCCACAGCATCTCCAGACTCTGTCACGTGCTCAGTGTGAACCTGCTTTCATCTGTGAAGAGCACAGGGCGCCTGTGGCGAATTTGCCAATCTTGGTGTTCTCGGGCAAATGCCAAACGTCCTGCACGGTGTTGGGCTGTATGCACAACCCCCACCTGTGGACGTCGGGCCCTCAAACCACCCTCATGGAGTCTGCTCAAACAGTCAGAAACAGACACATGCAAATTTGTGGTCTGTTGGAGGTCATTTTGCAGGGCTCTGGCAGTGCTCCTCCTGCTCCTCCTTGCACAAAGGCAGAGGTAGCGGTCTTGCTGCTGGGTTGTTGCCCTCCTACAGCCTCCTCCACATCTCCTGATGTACTGGCCTGTCTCCTGGTAGCGCCGCCATGCTCTGGACACTACGCTGACAGACACAGCAAACCTTCTTGCCACAGCTCGCATTGATGTGCCATCCTGGATGAGCTGCACTACCTGAGCCACTTGTGTGGGTTGTAGACTCCGTCTCATGCTACCACTAGAGTGAAAGCACCGCCAGCTTTCAAAAGTGACCAAAACATCAGCCAGGAAGCATAGGAACTGAGAAGTGGTATGTGGTCCCCACCTGCAGAACCACTCCTTTATTGGGGGTGTCTTGCTAATTGCCTATAATTTCCACCTGTTGTCTATTCTATTTGCACAACAGCATGTGAAATTTATTGTCAATCAGTGTTGCTTCCTAAGTGGACAGTTTGATTTCACAGAAGTGTGATTGACTTGGAGTTACATTGTGTTGTTTAAGTGTTTATTTTTTTGAGCAGTGTCGTAATGTAGAACAGAGATGACTAGTATATAGTAGTGTAGAACAGAGATGACTAGTATATAGTAATGTAGAACAGAGATGACTAGTATATAGTAATGTAGAACAGAGATGACTAGTATATAGTAATGTAGAACAGAGATGACTAGTATATAGTAATGTAGAACAGAGATGACTAGTATATAGTAATGTAGAACAGAGATGACTAGTATATAATAATGTAGAACGGAGATGACTAGTATATAGTAATGTAGAACAGAGATGACTAGTATATAGTAATGTAGAACAGAGATGACTAGTATATAGTAATGTAGAACAGAGATGACTAGTATATAGTAATGTAGAACAGAGATGACTATGACTAGTATATAGTAATGTAGAACAGAGATGACTAGTATATAATAATGTAGAACAGAGATGACTAGTATATAGTAATGTAGAACAGAGATGACTAGTATATAGTAATGTAGAACAGAGATGACTAGTATATAGTAATGTAGAACAGAGATGACTAGTATATAGTAATGTAGAACAGAGATGACTAGTATATAGTAATGTAGAACAGAGATGACTAGTATATAGTAATGTAGAACAGAGATGACTAGTATATAGTAATGTAGAACAGAGATGACTAGTATATAGTAATGTAGAACAGAGATGACTAGTATATAGTAATGTAGAACAGAGATGACTAGTATATAATAATGTAGAACAGAGATGACTAGTATATAGTAATGTAGAACAGAGATGACTAGTATATAGTAATGTAGAACAGAGATGACTAGTATATACAGAGATGTAGTATATAGTAATGTAGAACAGAGATGACTAGTATATAGTAATGTAGAACAGAGATGACTAGTATATAGTAATGTAGAATAGAGATGACTAGTATATAGTAATGTAGAACAGAGATGACTAGTATATAGTAATGTAGAACAGAGATGACTAGTATATAGTAATGTAGAACAGAGATGACTAGTATATAGTAATGTAGAACAGAGATGACTAGTATATAGTAATGTAGAACAGAGATGACTAGTATATAGTAATGTAGAACAGAGATGACTAGTATATAGTAATGTAGAACAGAGATGACTAGTATATAATAATGTAGAACAGAGATGACTAGTATATAATAATGTAGAACAGAGATGACTAGTATATAGTAATGTCGAACAGAGATGACTAGTATATAGTAATGTCGAACAGAGATGACTAGTATATAGTAATGTAGAACAGAGATGACTAGTATATAGTAATGTAGAACAGAGATGACTAGTATATAGTAATGTAGAACAGAGATGACTAGTATATAGTAATGTAGAACAGAGATGACTAGTATATAGTAATGTAGAACAGAGATGACTAGTATATAATAATGTAGAACAGAGATGACTAGTATATAATAATGTAGAACAGAGATGACTAGTATATAGTAATGTAGAACAGAGAATGACTGACTAGTATATAGTAATGTAGAACAGAGATGACTAGTATATAGTAATGTAGAACAGAGATGACTAGTATATAGTAATGTAGAACAGAGATGACTAGTATATAGTAATGTAGAATGACTTGTATATAATAATGTAGAACAGAGATGACTATGACTAGTATATAGTAATGTAGAACAGAGATGACTAGTATATAATAATGTAGAACAGAGATGACTATGACTAGTATATAGTAATGTAGAACAGAGATGACTAGTATATAATAATGTAGAACAGAGATGACTAGTATATAATAATGTAGACAAGAGATGACTAGTATATAGTAATGTAGAACAGAGATGACTAGTATATAGTAATGTAGAACAGAGATGACTAGTATATAGTAATGTAGAACAGAGATGACTAGTATATAGTAGTGTAGAACAGAGATGACTAGTATATAGTAGTGTAGAACAGAGATGACTAGTATATAGTAGTGTAGAACAGAGATGACTAGTATATAATAATGTAGAACAGAGATGACTAGTATATAATAATGTAGAACAGAGATGACTAGTATATAGTAATGTAGAACAGAGATGACTAGTATATAATAATGTAGAACAGAGATGACTAGTATATAGTAATGTAGAACAGAGATGACTTGTATATAATAATGTATGACTAGTATATAGTAATGTAGAACAGAGATGACTAGTATATAGTAATGTAGAACAGAGATGACTAGTATATAGTAATGTAGAACAGAGATGACTAGTATATAGTAATGTAGAACAGAGATGACTAGTATATAGTAATGTAGAACAGAGATTAGTATATAGTAATGTAGAACAAATGACTTGTATATAATAATGTATAACCTTATATAGTAATGTAGAACATGACTTGTATATAATAATGAGAACAGTTTTTTAAAGCAGCCTTTGAGCATGGTGAAGTGATATAGAATGTTGTTATCAATTTATTTATTCATTACACTTTGGGTGGTGTATCAATACACTCAGTCACTACAAAGACACAGGCTTCCTTCCTAACTCAGTTGCCAGAGAGGAAGGAAGCTGCTCATGGATTTTTAATATTTTCACATTATGGGGTATTGTGTGTCGATGGGTGAGACAACAAATCAATTTAAGAAATGTTGAATTCAGTCTGTAACACAACAAAATGTGGAATAAGTCAAGGGGTGTGAATACTTTCTGAAGTCTCTGTATATTTTTACAAAACTAAACTGTCTCGATAACATTCACCTGCTATACTTCCCAGGATACTAACCCCCTACCAGCCCAGCCTTGGGCCAGGTGTGGATGTACGTGCCAGGTGTTTGCATGTATGTAAATAGCTTTCTCGTGTTCATTCTTCTTTTCCAAGGACAATTCTAATGCCAAGTGAGAACCCTAACCCGCCCCATGAAAACCCCGACATGTCATTATACCATGGAAATAACGGCTCCTCCTCCAGTGTTATCAAACAGTGTGTGAGTTTGTGACCGTGTTTAACTGTGACTAAATTACGATGCATCTCTTTATTCACATTCATATCTCTCGACAACCCCCCGACGAGGACGAGACTATTTAACACAGTTTCCTTCTGGTCCAATATAAATGATAGGTCTACTAGGATGACGTTATAAGATCACTCACATTACATGTCTGGGCCTAATGGTTTTTACAAGACCGATCGATTGCTATAATTATTTAAATTGATTACTTAGCACTTTTGAGATAAACCGGTAGCTCGATTTTGAACATTTCCCCTCTAACTTCTAGACTGTCACTTTGCTTAGGATGGGTAACTAGTCTACTAACCTTCCTAATCGCCAACAATGTTCTACCTAGGTGACATCAAATGTGGAGTCGGGCCGTTTCGGTCGAACATTAGGACTGATCTCCAATTCTTATTTCTAGTAAAAGTCGCCTGGTACAGTGTCGTACATTATGTTACTTTCTGCTCTCCCGGTTCAACTCACATGGGAAACTCCGTAATTTACAAGGCCCGGTTGCGATACACTCGCTTCGTCATTTATAGAAATTTCGGGGAAACTTACCGTTAGAGAAGTCGCTGTCAGAAAGCGCCGTTTAACATCATCGACATCTATTATCAGGTTAAAGTTGTTGTAAACTCGGTTTAATGAAGAGTAAAAGAGAAGAAAACTACACAAATCTATGAGATGATAAAGATTCGCTGGTTAGTAAACTTCAACCATAGAGGATGAGGTCATTGAGATAAAAATAAAAGGTTGGCGTCATTTGAAACCAACTCCTAATGAACAAGCGGCCTTAAAGGCACAAAACCCATCTATAAAACCACCATCTCGCTGCTGACTTTATAGAGTTAATAACTTATTATCGAGTTAGGTAGCCAGTGTCATATATACTCACATAGAAAACCCATAAGTTATTACGCACTTTATAACTTTGAGGACGTTTGAATGAGGGGGCGGGGCGTCGAAGCACCAGTAGTCTAATGAGCTGCAAACAAACTGTGACTGTGATTGGACTAGAGCCAAGTTCCTCCTGCTGGCTAGATGCCCTTTAACCCTTCATATGACTAGAGCCAAGTTAGTCCTGCTGGCTAGATGCCTTTAACCCTTCATATGACTAGAGCCAAGTTAGTCCTGCTAGCTAGATGCTCTTCATATGACTAGAGCCAAGTTAGTCCTGCTGGCCAGATGCTCTTCATATGACTAGAGCCAAGTTAGTCCTGCTAGCTAGATGCCTTTTATCCCTTCATATGACTAGAGCCAAGTTAGTCCTGCTGGCTAGATGCCCTTCATATGACAAGAGCCAAGTTAGTCCTGCTAGACTAGAGCCAAGTTGTTTAATCCCTTCATATGACTAGAGCCAAGTTAGTCCTGCTTTATGCCTTCATATGACTAGTTAGTCCTGCTGGCTAGCCAAGTTAGTCCTGCTGGCTAACCCTTCATATGATGAGCCAAGTTTCCTGCTGGCCAATGCCCTTCAGAGCCAAGTTATCCTGAGATGCTAACCCTTCATATGACTAGAGCCAAGTTAGTCCTGCTGGCAAGATGCTCTTCATATGACTAGAGCCAAGTTAGTCCTGCTGGCCAGATGCTCTTCAACCCTTCATATGACTAGAGCCAAGTTAGTCCTGCTGGCTAGATGCCCTTCAACCCTTCATATGACTGGTTCCTTAATTCTAGTAGTTCTTCTATGTCTCTGTCCCCAAGAACAGGTACATGGGCTGGGCTGAGCAGCTATCTAACATATCAAGTGAATCACTGCGGTGTTTGACGTAAAAAACAGAGGGGGTTGGATATCTGTGTTTATTGGGCCACAGGCTAATTATTGATTTCCACAACAAACATCAATCAGTTGGGTCAGGATCATAATCGGTTGGATATCTGTGTTTATTGGGCCACAGGCAAATTATTGATCTCCTTCCAAGTCTGTATATTGTTTTGATATCATGCTGTGGTAACCCCAAACACCTGGACACAGTGTGGTGTGGTAACCCCAAACACCTGGACACAGTATGGTGTGGTAACCCCAAACACCTGGACACAGTATGGTAACCCCAAACACCTGGACACAGTATGGTGTGGTAACCCCAAACACCTGGACACAGTGTGGTGTGGTAACCCCAAACACCTGGACACAGTGTGGTGTGGTAACCCCAAACACCTGGACACAGTGTGGTGTGGTAACCCCAAACACCTGGACACAGTGTGGTGTGGTAACCCCAAACACCTGGACACAGTGTGGTGTGGTAACCCCAAACACCTGGACACAGTATGGTGTGGTAACCCCAAACACCTAGACACAGTGTGGTGTGGTAACCCCAAACACCTGGACACAGTATGGTGTGGTAACCCCAAACACCTGGACACAGTATGGTGTGGTAACCCCAAACACCTGGACACAGTATGGTGTGGTAACCCCAAACACCTAGACACAGTGTGGTGTGGTAACCCCAAACACCTGGACACAGTGTGGTGTGGTAACCCCAAACACCTGGACACAGTGTGGTGTGGTAACCCCAAACACCTGGACACAGTGTGGTGTGGTAACCCCAAACACCTGGACACAGTGTGGTGTGGTAACCCCAAACACCTGGACACAGTATGGTGTGGTAACCCCAAACACCTAGACACAGTGTGGTGTGGTAACCCCAAACACCTGGACACAGTATGGTGTGGTAACCCCAAACACCTGGACACAGTATGGTGTGGTAACCCCAAACACCTGGACACAGTGTGCTGTGGTTACCCCAAACACCTGGACACAGTGTGGTGTGGTAACCCCAAACACCTGGACACAGTGTGGTGTGGTAACCCCAAACACCTGGACACAGTATGGTGTGGTAACCCCAAACACCTAGACACAGTGTGGTGTGGTAACCCCAAACACCTGGACACAGTGTGGTGTGGTAACCCCAAACACCTAGACACAGTGTGGTGTGGTAACCCCAAACACCTGGACACAGTGTGGTGTGGTAACCCCAAACACCTGACACAGTGTGGTGTGGTAACCCCAAACACCTGGACACAGTGTGGTGTGGTAACCCCAAACACCTGGACACAGTGTGGTGTGGTAACCCCAAACACCTGGACACAGTGTGGTGTGGTAACCCCAAACACCTTGACACAGTGTGGTGTGGTAACCCCAAACACCTAGACACAGTGTGGTGTGGTAACCCCAAACACCTGGACACAGTATGGTGTGGTAACCCCAAACACCTAGACACAGTGTGGTGTGGTAACCACAAACACCTAGACACAGTGTGGTGTGGTAACCCCAAACACCTTGACACAGTGTGGTGTGGTAACCCCAAACACCTGGACACAGTGTGGTGTGGTTACCCCAAACACCTGACACAGTGTGGTGTGGTAACCCCAAACACCTGGACACAGTGTGGTGTGGTAACCCCAAACACCTAGACACAGTGTGGTGTGGTAACCCCAAAAAACCTAGACACTTAGTGGTAACCCCAAACACCTAGACACAGTGTGGTGTGGTAACCCCAAACACCTGGACACAGTATGGTAACCTAGACACAGTGTGGTGTGGTAACCCCAAACACCTGGACACAGTATGGTAACCCCAAACACCTGGACACAGTATGGTGTGGTAACCCCAAACACCTAGACACAGTGTGGTGTGGTAACCCCAAACACCTGGACACAGTATGGTGTGGTGTGGTAACCCCAAACACCTGGACACAGTATGGTGTGGTAACCCCAAACACCTGGACACAGTGTGGTGTGGTAACCACAAACACCTAGACACAGTATGGTGTGGTAACCCCAAACACCTTGACACAGTATGGTAACCCCAAACACCTAGACACAGTGTGGTGTGGTAACCCCAAACACCTGGACACAGTGTGGTGTGGTGTGGTAACCCCAAACACCTGGACACAGTGTGGTGTGGTAACCCCAAACACCTGGACACAGTATGGTGTGGTGTGGTAACCCCAAACACCTGGACACAGTATGGTGTGGTAACCCCAAACACCTGGACACAGTATGGTGTGGTAACCCCAAACACCTGGACACAGTGTGGTGTGGTAACCCCAAACACCTAGACACAGTGTGGTGTGGTAACCCCAAACACCTAGACACAGTGTGGTGTGGTAACCCCAAACACCTTGACACAGTGTGGTGTGGTAACCTCAAACACCTGGACACAGTGTGGTGTGGTGTGGTAACCCCAAACACCTGGACACAGTGTGGTGTGGTAACCCCAAACACCTAGACACAGTGTGGTGTGGTAACCCCAAACACCTAGACACAGTGTGGTGTGGTAACCCCAAACACCTTGACACAGTGTGGTGTGGTAACCCCAAACACCTTGACACAGTGTGGTGTGGTAACCCCAAACACCTTGACACAGTGTGGTAACCCCAAACACCTTGACACAGTGTGGTGTGGTAACCCCAAACACCTTGACACAGTGTGGTGTGGTAACCACAAACACCTTGACACAGTGTGGTAACCCCAAACACCTTGACACAGTGTGGTGTGGTAACCCCAAACACCTTGACACAGTGTGGTGTGGTAACCCCAAACACCTAGACACAGTGTGGTGTGGTGTGGTAACCCCAAACACCTGGACACAGTGTGGTGTGGTAACCCCAAACACCTGGACACAGTGTGGTGTGATAACCCCAAACACCTAGACACAGTGTGGTGTGGTAACCCCAAACACCTAGACACAGTGTGGTGTGGTAACCCCAAACACCTAGACACAGTGTGGTGTGGTAACCCCAAACACCTTGACACAGTGTGGTGTGGTAAACCCCAAACACCTGGACACAGTGTGGTGTGGTGTGGTAACCCCAAACACCTGGACACAGTATGGTGTGGTAACCCCAAACACCTGGACACAGTGTGGTGTGATAACCCCAAACACCTAGACACAGTGTGGTGTGGTAACCCCAAACACCTAGACACAGTGTGGTGTGGTAACCCCAAACACCTAGACACAGTGTGGTGTGGTAACCCCAAACACCTTGACACAGTGTGGTGTGGTGTGGTAACCCCAAACACCTGGACACAGTGTGGTGTGGTGTGGTAACCCCAAACACCTGGACACAGTGTGGTGTGGTAATCCCAAACACCTTGACACAGTGTGGTGTGGTAACCCCAAACACCTTGACACAGTGTGGTAACCCCAAACACCTTGACACAGTGTGGTGTGGTAACCCCAAACACCTGGACACATTTACATTACATTTACATTTAAGTCATTTAGCAGACGCTCTTATCCAGAGCGACTTACAAATTGGTGAATTCACCTTCTGACATCCAGTGGAACAGCCACTTACAATAGTGCATCTAAATCATTTAAGGGGGGGTGAGAAGGATTACTTATCCTATCCTAGGTATTCCTTGAAGAGGTGGGGTTTCAGGTGTCTCCGGAAGGTGGTGATTGACTCCGCTGTCCTGGCGTCGTGAGGGAGTTTGTTCCACCATTGGGGGCCAGAGCAGCGAACAGTTTTGACTGGGCTGAGCGGGAACTGTACTTCCTCAGTGGTAGGGAGGCGAGCAGGCCAGAGGTGGATGAACGCAGTGCCCTTGTTTGGGTGTAGGGCCTGATCAGAGCCTGGAGGTACTGCGGTGCCGTTCCCCTCACAGCTCCGTAGGCAAGCACCATGGTCTTGTAGCGGATGCGAGCTTCAACTGGAAGCCAGTGGAGAGAGCGGAGGAGCGGGGTGACGTGAGAGAACTTGGGAAGGTTGAACACCAGACGGGCTGCGGCGTTCTGGATGAGTTGTAGGGGTTTAATGGCACAGGCAGGGAGCCCAGCCAACAGCGAGTTGCAGTAATCCAGACGGGAGATGACAAGTGCCTGGATTAGGACCTGCGCCGCTTCCTGTGTGAGGCAGGGTCGTACTCTGCGGATGTTGTAGAGCATGAACTTACAGGAACGGGCCACCGCCATGATGTTGGTTGAGAACGACAGGGTGTTGTCCAGGATCACGCCAAGGTTCTTAGCGCTCTGGGAGGAGGACACAATGGAGTTGTCAACCGTGATGCGAGATCATGGAACGGGCAGTCCTTCCCCGGGAGGAAGAGCAGCTCCGTCTTGCCAAGGTTCAGCTTGAGGTGGTGATCCGTCATCCACACTGATATGTCTGCCAGACATGCAGAGATGCGATTCGCCACCTGGTCATCAGAAGGGGGAAAGGAGAAGATTAATTGTGTGTCGTCTGCATAGCAATGATAGGAGAGACCATGTGAGGTTATGACAGAGCCAAGTGACTTGGTGTATAGCGAGAATAGGAGAGGGCCTAGAACAGAGCCCTGGGGGACACCAGTGGTGAGAGCGCGTGGTGAGGAGACAGATTCTCGCCACGCCACCTGGTAGGAGCGACCTGTCAGGTAGGACGCAATCCAAGCGTGGGCCGCACCGGAGATGCCCAACTCGGAGAGGGTGGAGAGGAGGATCTGATGGTTCACAGTATCGAAGGCAGCCGATAGGTCTAGAAGGATGAGAGCAGAGGAGAGAGAGTTAGCTTTAGCAGTGCGGAGCGCCTCCGTGATACAGAGAAGAGCAGTCTCAGTTGAATGACTAGTCTTGAAACCTGACTGATTTGGATCAAGAAGGTCATTCTGAGAGAGATAGCGGGAGAGCTGGCCAAGGACAGCACGTTCAAGAGTTTTGGAGAGAAAAGAAAGAAGGGATACTGGTCTGTAGTTGTTGACATCGGAGGGATCGAGTGTAGGTTTTTTCAGAAGGGGTGCAACTCTCGCTCTCTTGAAGACGGAAGGGACGTAGCCAGCGGTCAGGGATGAGTTGATGAGCGAGGTGAGGTAAGGGAGAAGGTCTCCGGAAATGGTCTGGAGAAGAGAGGAGGGGATAGGGTCAAGCGGGCAGGTTGTTGGGCGGCCGGCTGTCACAAGAAGCGAGATTTCATCTGGAGAGAGAGGGGAGAAAGAGGTCAGAGCACAGGGTAGGGCAGTGTGAGCAGAACCAGCGTTGTCGTTTGACTTAGCAAACGAGGATCGGATGTCGTCGACCTTCTTTTCAAAATGGTTGACGAAGTCATCTGCAGAGAGGGAGGAGGGGGGAGGGGGAGGAGGATTCAGGAGGGAGGAGAAGGTGGCAAAGAGCTTCCTAGGGTTAGAGGCAGATGCTTGGAATTTAGAGTGGTAGAAAGTGGCTTTAGCAGCAGAGACAGAGGAGGAAAATGTAGAGAGGAGGGAGTGAAAGGATGCCAGGTCCGCAGGGGAGGCGAGTTTTCCTCCATTTCCGCTCGGCTGCCCGGAGCTCTGTTCTGTGAGCTCGCAATGAGTCGTCGAGCCACGGAGCGGGAGGGGAGGACCGAGCCGGCCTGGAGGATAGGGGACATAGAGAGTCAAAGGATGCAGAAAGGGAAGAGAGGAGGGTTGAGGAGGCAGAATCAGGAGATAGGTTGGAGAAGGTATGAGCAGAGGGAAGAGATGATAGGATGGAAGAGGAGAGAGTAGCGGGGGAGAGAGAGCGAAGGTTGGGACGGCGCGATACCATCCGAGTAGGGGCAGTGTGGGAAGTGTTGGATGAGAGCGAGAGGGAAAAGGATACAAGGTAGTGGTCGGAGACTTGGAGGGGAGTTGCAATGAGGTTAGTGGAAGAACAGCATCTAGTAAAGATGAGGTCGAGCGTATTGCCTGCCTTGTGAGTAGGGGGGAAGGTGAGAGGGTGAGGTCAAAAGGAGAGGAGTGGAAAGAAGGAGGCAGAGAGGAATGAGTCAAAGGTAGACGTGGGGAGGTTAAAGTCGCCCAGGACTGTGAGAGGTGAGCCGTCCTCAGGAAAGGAGCTTATCAAGGCATCAAGCTCATTGATGAACTCTCCGAGGAACCTGGAGGGCGATAAATGATAAGGATGTTAAGCTTGAAAGGGCTGGTAACTGTGACAGCATGGAATTCAAAGGAGGCGATAGACAGATGGGTAAGGGGAGAAAGAGAGAATGACCACTTGGGAGAGATGAGGATCCTGGTGCCACCACCCCGCTGACCAGAAGCTCTCGGGGTGTGCGAGAACACGTGGGCGGACAAAGAGAGAGCAGTAGGAGTAGCAGTGTTATCTGTGGTGATCCATGTTTCCGTCAGTGCCAAGAAGTCGAGGGACTGGAGGGAGGCATAGGCTGAGATGAACTCTGCCTTGTTGGCCGCAGATCGGCAGTTCCAGAGGCTACCGGAGACCTGGAACTCCACGTGGGTCGTGCGCGCTGGGACCACCAGATTAGGGTGGCCGCGGCCACGCGGTGTGGAGCGTTTGTATGGTCTGTGCAGAGAGGAGAGAACAGGGATAGATAGACACATAGTTGACAGGCTACAGAAGAGGCTACGCTAATGCAAAGGAGATGGAATGACAAGTGGACTACACGTCTCGAATGTTCAGAAAGTTAAGCTTACGTAGCAAGAATCTTATTGACTAAAATGATTGAAATGATACAGTACTGCTGGAGTAGGCTAGCTGGCAGTGGCTGCGATGTTGACACTACACTAATCAAGTCGTTCCGTCGAGTGTAATAGTTTCTACAGTGCTGCTATTTGGGGCTAGCTAGCTAGCTAGCAGTGTTGATTGCGTTACGTTACGTTAAAAGAACGACAATAGCTGGCTAGCTAACCTAGAAAATCGCTCTAGACTACACAATTGTCTTAGATACAAAGACGGCTATGTAGCTAGCTAGCTACGATCAAACAAATCAAACCGTTGTACTGTAATAGTTTCCACAGTGCTGCTAGTCTGGGGCTAGCTGGCTAGCTAGCAGTGTTGATTGCGTTACGTTACGTTAAAAGAACGACAATAGCTGGCTAGCTAACCTAGAAAATCGCTCTAGACTACACAATTGTCTTAGATACAAAGACGGCTATGTAGCTAGCTAGCTACGATCAAACAAATCAAACCGTTGTACTGTAGTAGTTTCTACAGTGCTGCTATTCGGGGGCTAGCTGGCTAGCTAGCAGTGTTGATTGCGTTACGTTACGTTAAAAGAACGACAATAGCTGGCTAGCTAACCTAGAAAATCGCTCTAGACTACACAATTGTCTTAGACGTTAGCTAGATGCTTAGCTAGCTGCTGGGCAGATAGCAGTGTAGACTACGTTAGGATGACGAAATACGATAAATACGCAATTATCTTTGATACAAAGACGGCTATGTAGCTAGCTAAGAAGAAATTGCTAAGATTAGACAAATCAAACCGTTGTACTATAATGAAATGTAATGAAAATGTAATGAAAGGTTATACTACCTGCGGACCGAAGTGTAGATGCGACCGCTCGCTCCAACCCGGAACCGGACACAGTGTGGTAACCCCAAACACCTTGACACAGTGTGGTGTGGTAACCCCAAACACCTGGACACAGTGTGGTGTGGTAACCCCAAACACCTAGACACAGTGTGGTGTGGTGTGGTAACCCCAAACACCAGCACACAGTGTTGTGTGGTGTGGTAACCCCAAACACCTGGACACAGTGTGGTGTGGTAACCCCAAACACCTGGACACAGTGTGGTGTGGTGTGGTAACCCCAAACACCTGGACACAGTGTGGTGTGGTAACCCCAAACACCTAGACACAGTGTGGTGTGGTAACCCCAAACACCTAGACACAGTGTGGTGTGGTAACCCCAAACACCTAGACACAGTGTGGTGTGGTAACCCCAAACACCTGGACACAGTATGGTGTGGTAACCCCAAACACCTGGACTCAGTGTGGTGTGGTGTGGTAACCCCAAACACCTGGACACAGTGTGGTGTGGTAACCCCAAACACCTAGACACAGTGTGGTGTGGTGTGGTAACCCCAAACACCTAGACACAGTATGGTGTGGTAACCCCAAACACCTAGACACAGTATGGTGTGGTAACCCCAAACACCTAGACACAGTGCGGTGTGGTAACCCCAAACACCTTGACACAGTATGGTGTGGTAACCCCAAACACCTGGACACAGTATGGTGTGGTAACCCCAAACACCTAGACACAGTGTGGTGTGGTAACCCCAAACACCTAGACACAGTATGGTGTGGTAACCCCAAACACCTTGAAACAGTGTGGTGTGGTCACCCCAAACACTTTGACACAGTATGGTGATGTGTGGTAACCCCAAACACCTTGAAACAGTGTGGTGTGGTCACCCCAAACACCTTGACACAGTGTGGTGTGGTAACCCCAAACACCTAGACACAGTATGGTGTGGTAACCCCAAACACCTTGACACAGTGTGGTGTGGTTACCCCAAACACCTGGACACAGTGTGGTGTGATAACCCCAAACACCTTGACACAGTGTGGTGTGGTAACCCCAAACACCTAGACACAGTGTGGTGTGATAACCCCAAACACCTTGACACAGTGTGGTGTGATAACCCCAAACACCTTGACACAGTGTGGTGTGGTAACCCCAAACACCTAGACACAGTATGGTGTGGTAACTCCAAACACCTTGACACAGTATGGTGTGGTGTGGTAACCTTTCATCCCCAAACAGCTCCATGGTAGGGTTACGAAACCTACATGTGGTGTGGTAACCCCAAACAGCTCCATGGTAGGGTTACGAAACCTACATGTGGTGTGGTAACCCCAAACAGCTCCATGGTAGGGTTACAAAACCTACATGTGGTGTGGTAACCCCAAACAGCCCCATGGTAGGGTTACAAAACCTACATGTGGTGTGGTAACCCCAAACAGCTCCATGGTAGGGTTACAAAACCTACATGTGGTGTGGTAGGCTTTCATCCCCAAACAGCTCCATGGTAGGGTTACGAAACCTACATGTGGTGTGGTAACCCCAAACAGCTCAATGGTAGGGTTACGAAACCTACATGTGGTGTGGTAACCCCAAACAGCTCCATGGTAGGGTTACGAAACCTACATGTGGTGTGGTAACCCCAAACAGCTCCATGGTAGGGTTACGAAACCTACATGTGGTGTGGTAACCCCAAACTGCTCCATGGTAGGGTTACGAAACCTACATGTGGTGTGGTAACCCCAAACTGCTCCATGGTAGGGTTACGAAACCTACATGTGGTGTGGTAACCCCAAACAGCTCCATGGTAGGGTTACGAAACCTACATGTGGTGTGGTAACCCCAAACAGCTCCATGGTAGGGTTACGAAACCTACATGTGGTGTGGTAACCCCAAACAGCTCCATGGTAGGGTTACGAAACCTACATGTGGTGTGGTAACCCCAAACAGCTCCATAGTAGGGTTACGAAACCTACATGTGGTGTGGTAACCCCAAACAGCTCCATGGTAGTGTTACGAAACCTACATGTTAGTGCAAGGTCCATTTAATGACATCACACGGTATTTCAGGTGGCCTTCCATCCAGGGCAATGTATCTGCCCCCAAAAGACCTAAAGATTATTCAGGCTTCTGTAGGCCAGAGATATGTTGTGTTTTGTTTCCAGAGGCCTCTGCTGAATACCCAGATTTAGATTTGGGTGTCATTGGTTGACTTTATCAGAAAACACTGCAGTGGGCTCAGATATACAGTAAACTGCTCTGTAGCTCAGATATACAGTAAGCTGCTCTGTAGCTCAGATATACAGTAAACTGCTCTGTTGGCTCAGATATACAGTAAGCTGCTCTGTGGCTCAGATATACAGTAAACTGCTCTGTAGCTCAGATGTACAGTAAACTGCTCTGTGGCTCAGATATACAGTAAACTGCTCTGTTGGCTCAGATATACAGTAAGCTGCTCTGTGGCTCAGATATACAGTAAACTGCTCTGTTGGCTCAGATATACAGTAAACTGCTCTGTAGCTCAGATATACAGTAAACTGCTCTGTGGCTCAGATATACAGTAAACTACTCTGTGGCTCAGATATACAGTAAACTGCTCTGTTGGCTCAGATATACAGTAAGCTGCTCTGTGGCTCAGATATACAGTAAACTGCTCTGTAGCTCAGATATACAGTAAACTGCTCTGTGGCTCAGATATACAGTAAGCTGCTCTGTGGCTCAGCTCAGATATACAGTAAACTGCTCTGTGGCTCAGATATACAGTAAGCTGCTCTGTGGCTCAGATATACAGTAAGCTGCTCTGTGGCTCAGATATACAGTAAGCTGCTCTGTGGCTCAGATATACAGTAAGCTGCTCTGTAGCTCAGATATACAGTAAGCTGCTCTGTAGCTCAGATATACAGTAAACTGCTCTGTAGCTCAGATATACAGTAAACTGCTCTGTGGCTCAGATATACAGTAAGCTGCTCTGTGGCTCAGATATACAGTAAGCTGCTCTGTGGCTCAGATATACAGTAAGCTGCTCTGTGGCTCAGATATACAGTAAGCTGCTCTGTGGCTCAGATATACAGTAAGCTGCTCTGTGGCTCAGATATAGGCTATATCCCACATGGCACCCTATGCCCTATGGGTCCTGGTGGAAAGTGTGAACTATATAGGGAATAGGGTGCCATCTGGCACTCACCCATATAGTAGGCTGCTCTGGCTTCGATGGGTGAACAAAGCTCATTGTTTCAGAGGAGGATTGATGGGTGACACTGCCTCCAACACAAAGGGGAGATTAGGGGTCTGTCCTTACATCCTGGTATTCAACACCCGGGTCGGTCCGCTGCAAAACAACATCAAACGACATCCTATTCCTTATATAGTGTTCTACTGTTGAAGAGGGCCGATAGGGCACTTACGTAGGGAATGGGGTTCCATTTGGGATACAATACACATGTCCAGCTGCCCCACTGTACTTGGCAGCCAGGCCCCTCGGTCATTATTAACCCCAGAACCATAGCCCTGTGCCACTGCCCAAGCAAAAGGGACACAGACTCATTATTAACCCAGAACCAGAGCCCTGCCCTATTGACTCATTATTAACCCAGAACCACAGCCATGTCTGCCCAGACTCATTATTAACCCAGAACCATATGGTCCTGTCTGCCCTGCCCCAGACTCATTATGTAACCCAGAACCCTAGCCCTGCTGCCCTGCCCCAGACTCATTATTAACCCATTATGCATCACCCTGGTTAACCCAGAACCCAGAACCAGCTAGCCCTGCCCCAGACTCATTATTAACCCAGAACCATAGCCCTGCCCCAGACTCATTATTAACCCAGAACCATAGCCCTGCCCCAGGCTCATTATTAACCCAGAACCATAGCCCTGCCCCAGACTCATTATTAACCCAGAACCATAGCCCTGCCCCAGACTCATTATTAACCCAGAACCATAGCCCTGCTGCCCTGCCCCAGACTCATTATTAACCCAGAACCATAGCCCTGCCCCAGACTCATTATTAACCCAGAACCATAGCCCTGCCCCAGACTCATTATTAACCCAGAACCATAGCCCTGCCCCAGACTCATTATTAACCCAGAACCATAGCCCTGCCCCTGCCCCAGACTCATTATTAACCCAGAACCATAGCCCTGCTGCCCTGCCCCAGACTCATTATTAACCCAGAACCATAGCCCTGCCCCAGACTCATTATTAACCCAGAACCATAGCCCTGCTGCCCTGCCCCAGACTCATTATTAACCCAGAACCATAGCCCTGCCCCAGACTCATTATTAACCCAGAACCATAGCCCTGCCCCTGACTCATTATTAACCCAGAACCATAGCCCTGCCCCAGACTCATTATTAACCCAGAACCATAGCCCTGCCCCAGACTCATTATTAACCCAGAACCATAGCCCTGCCCCAGACTCATTATTAACCCAGAACCATAGCCCTGCTGCCCTGCCCCAGACTCATTATTAACCCAGAACCATAGCCCTGCTGCCCTGCCCCAGACTCATTATTAACCCAGAACCATAGCCCTGCCCCAGACTCATTATTAACCCAGAACCATAGCCCTGCTGCCCTGAGACTCATTATTAACCCAGAACCATAGCCCTGCCCTGCAGACTCATTATTAACCCAGAACCATAGCCCTGCCCCAGGCTCATTATTAACCCAGAACCATAGCCCTGCTGCCCTGCCCCAGACTCATTATTAACCCAGAACCATAGCCCTGCCCCAGACTCATTATTAACCCAGAACCATAGCCCTGCTGCCCTGCCCCAGACTCATTATTAACCCAGAACCATAGCCCTGCCCCAGACTCATTATTAACCCAGAACCATAGCCCTGCCCCAGACTCATTATTAACCCAGAACCATAGCCCTGCTGCCCTGCCCCAGACTCATTATTAACCCAGAACCATAGCCCTGCCCCAGACTCATTATTAACCCAGAACCATAGCCCTGCCCCAGACTCATTATTAACCCAGAACCATAGCCCTAGACTCATTATTAACCCAGAACCATAGCCCTGCCCCAGACTCATTATTAACCCAGAACCATAGCCCTGCCCCAGACTCATTATTAACCCAGAACCATAGCCCTGCCCCAGACTCATTATTAACCCAGAACCATAGCCCTGCCCCAGACTCATTATTAACCCAGAACCATAGCCCTGCCCCAGACTCATTATTAACCCAGAACCATAGCCCTGCTGCCCTGCCCCAGACTCATTATTAACCCAGAACCATAGCCCTGCCCCAGACTCATTATTAACCCAGAACCATAGCCCTGCCCCTGCCCCAGACTCATTATTAACCCAGAACCATAGCCCTGCCCCAGACTCATTATTAACCCAGAACCATAGCCCTGCCCCAGGCTCATTATTAACCCAGAACCATAGCCCTGCCCCAGACTCATTATTAACCCAGAACCATAGCCCTGCCCCAGACTCATTATTAACCCAGAACCATAGCCCTGCCCCCCTGCCCCAGACTCATTATTAACCCAGAACCATAGCCCTGCTGCCCTGCCCCCCAGACTCATTATTAACCCAGAACCATAGCCCTGCTGCCCTGCCCCAGACTCATTATTAACCCAGAACCATAGCCCTGCCCCAGACTCATTATTAACCCAGAACCATAGCCCCAGACTCATTATTAACCCAGAACCATAGCCCTGCCCCAGACTCATTATTAACCCAGAACCATAGCCCTGCCCCAGACTCATTATTAACCCAGAACCATAGCCCTGCCCCAGACTCATTATTAACCCAGAACCATAGCCCTGCTGCCCTGCCCCAGACTGCCCCCTGCCCCAGACTCATTATTAACCCAGAACCATAGCCCTGCCCCAGACTCATTATTAACCCAGAACCATAGCCCTGCTGCCCAGACTCATTATTAACCCAGAACCATAGCCCTGCCCCAGACTCATTATTAACCCAGAACCATAGCCCTGCCCCCCCAGGCTCATTATTAACCCAGAACCATAGCCCTGCCCCCCCAGACTCATTATTAACCCAGAACCATAGCCCTGCCCCAGACTCATTATTAACCCAGAACCATAGCCCTGCCCCAGACTCATTATTAACCCAGCCCCCAGCCCCAGGCTCATTATTAACCCAGAACCATAGCCCTGCTGCCCTGCCCCAGACTCATTATTAACCCAGAACCATAGCCCTGCTGCCCTGCCCCAGGCTCATTATTAACCCAGAACCATAGCCCTGCCCCAGACTCATTATTAACCCAGAACCATAGCCCTGCTGCCCTGCCCCAGGCTCATTATTAACCCAGAACCATAGCCCTGCCCCAGACTCATTATTAACCCAGAACCATAGCCCTGCTGCCCTGCCCCAGGCTCATTATTAACCCAGAACCATAGCCCTGCCCCAGACTCATTATTAACCCAGAACCATAGCCCTGCCCCAGGCTCATTATTAACCCAGAACCATAGCCCTGCCCCAGACTCATTATTAACCCAGAACCATAGCCCTGCCCCAGACTCATTATTAACCCAGAACCATAGCCCTGCTGTCCTGCCCCAGACTCATTATTAACCCAGAACCATAGCCCTGCTGCCCTGCCCCAGACTCATTATTAACCCAGAACCATAGCCCTGCCCCAGACTCATTATTAACCCAGAACCATAGCCCTGCTGCCCTGCCCCAGACTCATTATTAACCCAGAACCATAGCCCTGCCCCAGACTCATTATTAACCCAGAACCATAGCCCTGCCCCAGGCTCATTATTAACCCAGAACCATAGCCCTGCTGCCCTGCCCCAGACTCATTATTAACCCAGAACCATAGCCCTGCCCCAGACTCATTATTAACCCAGAACCATAGCCCTGCTGCCCTGCCCCAGGCTCATTATTAACCCAGAACCATAGCCCTGCCCCAGACTCATTATTAACCCAGAACCATAGCCCTGCCCCAGGCTCATTATTAACCCAGAACCCTAGCCCTGCCCCAGACTCATTATTAACCCAGAACCCTAGCCCTGCCCCAGACTCATTATTAACCCAGAACCATAGCTCTGCTGCCCTGCCCCAGGCTCATTATTAACCCAGAACCATAGCCCTGCTGCCCTGCCCCAGACTCATTATTAACCCAGAACCATAGCCCTGCTGCCCTGCCCCAGGCTCATTATTAACCCAGAACCATAGCCCTGCCCCAGACTCATTATTAACCCAGAACCATAGCCCTGCTGCCCTGCCCCAGACTCATTATTAACCCAGAACCATAGCCCTGCCCCAGGCTCATTATTAACCCAGAACCATAGCCCTGCCCCAGACTGATTATTAACCCAGAACCATAGCCCTGCTGCCCTGCCCCAGGCTCATTATTAACCCAGAACCATAGCCCTGCCCCAGACTCATTATTAACCCAGAACCATAGCCCTGCCCCAGGCTCATTATTAACCCAGAACCATAGCCCTGCCCCAGACTCATTATTAACCCAGAACCATAGCCCTGCCCCAGACTCATTATTAACCCAGAACCATAGCCCTGCCCCAGACTCATTATTAACCCAGAACCATAGCCCTGCCCCTGACTCATTATTAACCCAGAACCATAGCCCTGCTGCCCTGCCCCAGGCTCATTATTAACCCAGAACCATAGCCCTGCCCCAGACTCATTATTAACCCAGAACCATAGCCCTGCCCCAGGCTCATTATTAACCCAGAACCATAGCCCTGCCCCAGACTCATTATTAACCCAGAACCATAGCCCTGCCCCAGACTCATTATTAACCCAGAACCATAGCCCTGCCCCAGACTCATTATTAACCCAGAACCATAGCCCTGCCCCAGACTCATTATTAACCCAGAACCATAGCCCTGCTGCCCTGCCCCAGACTCATTATTAACCCAGAACCATAGCCCTGCTGCCCTGCCCCAGACTCATTATTAACCCAGAACCCTAGCCCTGCCCCAGGCTCATTATTAACCCAGAACCCTAGCCCTGCTGCCCTGTCCCAGACTCATTATTAACCCAGAACCATAGCCCTGCCCCAGGCTCATTATTAACCCAGAACCATAGCCCTGCTGCCCTGCCCCAGACTCATTATTAACCCAGAACCATAGCCCTGCTGCCCTGCCCCAGACTCATTATTAACCCAGAACCATAGCCCTGCTGCCCTGCCCCAGACTCATTATTAACCCAGAACCATAGCCCTGCCCCAGACTCATTATTAACCCAGAACCATAGCCCTGCCCCAGGCTCATTATTAACCCAGAACCCTAGCCCTGCCCCAGACTCATTATTAACCCAGAACCATAGCCCTGCCCCAGACTCATTATTAACCCAGAACCCTAGCCCTGCTGCCCTGCCCCGGACTCATTATTAACCCAGAACCATAGCCCTGCTGCCCTGCCCCAGACTCATTATTAACCCAGAACCCTACCTCTCTGAAACTCAAACCCTGGTTATGGCCCTAAGCCTAACTGCAGTCAATGTAAACTATTGTTGAGCTTAGAGATGTATTTCAAGCAATCTAAATGTGCGATTTATAACAATATAATAATAATGATGATTATTCAAAGTTTTAAACATCTACTCATTCGAGGGTTTTTCTTTATTTTTATTATTTTCTACATTGTAGAATAATAGTGACGACATCAAAACTATGAAATAACACATATGGAATCATGTAGTAACCAAAAAAAAGTGTTAAACAAATATACAAAATATATTTTATATTTGAGATTCTTCAAATAGCCACCCTTTGCCTTGATGACAGCTTTACTCTTGGAATTCTCTCAATTAGCTTTATCTGGAATGCTTCTCCAACAGCCTTGAAGGAGTTCCCACATATGCTGAGCACTTGCTGGCTGCTTTTAATTTTATTTATTTTTTTTACCTTTATTTAACTTTGCAAGTCAATGGCGGCCTTAGGAACAGTGGGTTAACTGCTTTGTTCATGCAGAAATGTTTACCTTGTCAGCTCAGGGATTCGATCTTGCAACCTTCCGGTTACTAGTCCAACACTTTAACCACTGGGCTCTAACCACTAGGCTACCTGCTTATCCTTCACTCTGCAGTCCAACTCATCCAAAACCATCTCAATTTGGTTGAGGTTGGGGGATTGTGTAGACCAGGTCACCTGATGCAGCACTCAATCACTCTCTTTGGTCAAATAGCCCTTACACAGCTTGAAGGTGTGTTGGGTCATTGTCCTGTTGAAAAGCAAGTGATAGTCCCATTAAATGCAAACCAGATGGTATGGCGTATAGCTGCAGAATGCTGTGGTAGCCATGCTGTTTAAGTTTGCCTTAAATTCTAAGTAAATCATAGACAGTTTCACCACCAAAGCATCCCCACACCATAACACCTCCTCCTCCATGCTTCATGGTGGGAACCACACATGCGGAGATCATCCGTTCATCCACACCGCGTCTCACAAAGACACGGAGATTGGAACCAAAAATATCCAATCTGGACTCCAGACCAAAGGACAAATTTCCACTGGTCTAATGTCCATTGCTCGTGTTTCTTGGACCAAGCAAGTCTCTTCTTATTATTGGTGTCCTTTAGTGGTGGTTTCTTTGCAGCAATTCAACCATGAAGTCCTGATTCACACAGGCACCTCTGAACAGTTGAGGTTGAGATGTGTCTGTTACTTGACCTCTGTGAAGCATTTATTTGGGCTGCATTTTCTGAGGCTGGTAACGCTAATGAACTTATCCTCTGCAGTAGAGGTAACTCTGGGTCTTCCTTTCCTGTGGCGGTCCTCATGAGAGACAGCTAAAATGAACTCTCTGCAGCAGAGGTCTTCCTTTCCTCTGTGGTGGGGGGTCCCTCATGAGAGCCAGTTAACTCTAATGAACTTATCCTCTGCAGCAGAGGTAACTCTGTCTTTCCTGTATTCCTTTTTCCTGTGGGGGTCCTGTGGCGGTCCTCATGAGAGCCAGTTAACTCTAATGAACTTATCCTCTGCCTCATGAGAGACAGAACTCTGGGTCTTTCCTGTAACTCTGGGAACATCTTTCCTGGGTCTTTCCTGTGGTCCTCATGAGAGACAGTTAACTCTTTCCTGTGGGGGTCCTCATGAACTTAACCTCTGCAGCAGAGGTAACTCTGGGTCTTCCTTTCCTGTGGCGGTCCTCATGAGAGCCAGTTAACTCTAATGAACTCATCCTCTACAGCAGAGGTAACTCTGGGTCTTCCTTTCCTGTGGCGGTCCTCATGAGAGACAGGTAACTCTGGGTCTTTCCTGTGGGGGTCCTCATGAGAGCCAGTTAACTCTAATGAACATATCCTCTGCAGCAGAGGTAACTCTGGGTCTTTCCTGTGGCGGTCCTCATGAGAGACAGGTAACTCTGGGTCTTTCCTGTGGCTGTCCTCATGAGAGACAGGTAACTCTGGGTCTTTCCTGTGGCGGTCCTCATGAGAGACAGTTAACTCTGGGTCTTTCCTGTGGCGGTCCTCATGAGAGACAGGTAACTCTGGGTCTTTCCTGTGGCGGTCCTCATGAGAGACAGGTAACTCTGGGTCTTTCCTGTGGCGGTCCTCATGAGAGACAGGTAACTCTGGGTCTTTCCTGTGGTGGTCCTCATGAGAGACAGGTAACTCTGGGTCTTTCCTGTGGCGGTCCTCATGAGAGACAGTTCCATCATAGCGCTTGATGGTTTTTGCGACTGCACTTAAAGAAACTTTCAAGGTTCTCATGACATTTTCCATATTAAATTACCTTCATGTCTTAAAGTGATGATAGAATGTCGTCTTTCTTTGCTTATTTGAGCTGTTCTTGCCATAATATGGACTTGGTCTACCTTGTCACAACACAGTTAATTGGCTCAAACGCATTGAGGAAATAAATTCCACAAATGAACTTTTAACAAGGCACACCTGTTAATTGAAATGCATTCCAGGTGACTACTTCTGGTTGATGAAGCTGGTGTGAGGGACTTTTATGAAAACTTGGTAGGTCGATGTCCTCATTGAGGTTTTACAGACGTGTTTAATACGTTTTATGTACACACTTTATTTGAATATTTATGAAATTAATATTGTTATATTTGGTAACACTTATTTGTTTTCCCTCGACTCCAACCCAATTCTATGGAACGGACGTGGGTGTGGCTAGGTCTACATAAGGGTGCTAATTTTAAAAAACTCACAAGACGTCTGACGAAGGCCGTGAGGCTTGCGGGTTTCTGCTTTTTTTTCATCTTATTCAACTGTTACTGTGCACCTGCAAAAAAAAGATAGCTCAGATGTGCAAGTGCCTTTTGAATTAAGAATCTCCAATATAAAATATATTTTGATTTGTTTAACACTATTTTGGTTACTATATGACTCCATATGTGTTATTTCATAGTTTTGATGTCTTCACAATTATTCTACAATACAGTAAATAGTAAAAAATAAAGACAAACCCTTGAATGAGTAGGTGGTTCTAAAACTTTTGACCGGTAGTGTATGTAATTGAGAATATCTTACCATAATTATACACACTATAATGACTTGCTCCATACTGATACTGTCCTTATGCTGCAAAGTGAAAACGTTAGAAAACGTTAGCGTTTAAAACTTTATAGCTTTATTATGAAAAGAACAAGGATCCTCTCACGGCCCCCATTTGATAGAATATTATTTGGTTCCACCCATATTTTCGTAATGGTTGATGTTAGTTGTAGTTTTCATGCCCCTGGTATGTAGTGAACTTCATTTTGATTGAGTCCGCAAAAAAACACAAAGTCCCAGAATCCCTAGCGAAGAGGGTTCGGTCTGAAGTTACCACAACAGGAAGCGTCACTGTGCTAAAAACATTGGAGAAGGAAAAGTGCAACAAAACGCTGTCGAATACGACGCTGCAGGAATGTTTCCTTTTAAGAGAATGTGTTGATTTGTGAAATTATATTTTTATAATCCACAACTTCTCTTCATTTGATCGTCATCCATCTTGAGAACTGTCGAATTTGCGTCACTAGCAGCCCTCGATAGATAGCTTGTGTTGACCAAAATGGATGACAGCAAGGTATGTGGTTCTCTTCATGTTGTTTAACTAGCTAAACATGTTTTTGGGCTTAAATCAGTCATGTATGTTAATGCTTTTCTGGTGTGTTGTTACTATTGGGGGAATTGTCTTTACACAGACAACATTACATTACATTTTACATTTAAGTCATTTGGCAGACGCTCTTATCCAGAGCGACTTACAACGATCTCAGATGAAAACAATTGGTGTTTGCTTCTCTAACAAGAGGTTAGGTACTGGTGCACTAACTATAGCATTTTCTTTCTGCTGTTATCGCGATAGATGGTGGGAGGCAAAGTCAAGAAACCCGGTAAACGAGGCCGTAAACCCGCTAAGATTGATCTGAAAGCGAAGTTGGAGAGGAGCAGGCAGAGCGCCCGGGAGTGCCGAGCCAGGAAGAAGCTCCGGTATCAGTACCTAGAGGAACTCGTGTCCAGCAAGGAGAGGGCCATCTGCGCCCTGAGGGAGGAGCTGGAGATGGTGACTACATCACCCCGTTCTTCCTAAATGCACCAGCTATTCACGTCAATTATCTAAACCACTCATTTGGTGTTGAAAAATCTGAAGATATTTCACAAAATGTGAATTGTTTTCTTTACCTGCCTCTTGAATAAAGGCCTAGTCTATCCCGTAGAAACTTCTGGAGACACTGACAGTCGCATCACTAATATAGCTAACATTCTAAACAAGCTGCTGTGTTGTGGAGCTTAATAGGTGTTTCCAGACCACAGCTTTTTTTTTTTTTTGCAGCCAACTCTGTCATCTAACTGTTGTTGTTTGTCCCTCTCCTTCAGTACAAGCAGTGGTGTACAGCCATGGACCAGGGGAAGATCCCGTCTGAGATAAAGGCCCTACTGACGGGAGACGAGCAGAAGCCTGCTCAGAGCTCCTCCACCAAGAGCTCCAAGAACAGCAACCAGAGCTAATGTGTTGGGGGTGCCAGACCAGAACTAGTCTGACTGTCAGTTTGTTAGAGGTGGCAGCCCTGGGTTGTATTCATTAGGGAAATGATATCAAACGTTGTGCAACAGAAAACAGGGTGTTCATATAATACCTACCCCCTTTGTCCATCCCGTTTGCTTCCGTTTGTTGCCCTGGTGAATACGACCCAGAGCGAGTCTGTCTGGTGAAAGGTTCCAGACCAGAGCTCGGCAGTAGGTACTCAGTCTGTCTAATGAAAGGTTCCAGACCAGAGCTCGGCAGTAGGTACTCAGTCTGCCAGACCGCTCCACTGTATAGGCCTCTGTGACGGAGAGTGAAGAGGTGTCTCGCCGGTCTGTCTGTTTCAGCCCCTCCCCCTCTAGAGGAGACGCACAGCAGCAGAACTGTCAGAGACGCATATCATTACCAACGCTGGAGGACCTTCAGAGTAATAGCTCATATTATTTACAGTTGTAATCCACATTACTGGCCTGATTTATCATGTGTGGTTCACTATTGCAACTCTTGGATTCGTTAATGTTAGCAATGTGAAATATGTTATTAGTTCCAGCTATAGACACCTTTAGACAGCCTGTATTATTGAACAGTTGATTTTAATTTCCTGGTCTGGATGTTGTATCTTCTACGTGTGAGAATTGAGGAAGCGTTTCATGGTACATGGATGAAACCGTAAGAAGTGAAAGGGTTTAGGCTGTGCATGTCCTACCTGGCCGAGACATTCAGACAACACAAAGCACATATTCACCTTCAGATAAGGAATTACTCTTTGACCTTTTATTGGTTAGTTTGTGTTGGGAAAGGAGCAGAACTATGGTCACATCCCAAATGGCACTCCATTCCCTAAATAGAGCCCTGGTCTAAAGTAGTGCACTATATAGGGAATAGGGCATCATTGGGGACATGTATAACTTGTCATAGCAGAAAAGGAAAGATATCATGTATCTGCAGAGATGATGATGTAATGATATACAGCGCTGTATGTTGAATTTATTTATATATTTTTATTGGATCACAGAAAGCCCTTTTTTTCCCGGTTTTGTCGTGTGATGTTGTAGAACATATAGAAGGTCTGACAGACAAAAGAAAGATCTTTCCCGTTTTGTAGAGATGTTCAAGTCTCTTGTTTGTGTGAAAGGCTAGAATGGGGACACGTCCTTACCAGAACAGAAGCTGCTGAGGCATTGCTCCACCTATGTTGTCTTTCACTAACGTTACATTGTATCATGTGGTATCTAATCGAGGCCTCAACGACTCATGTTCTTTCACCATAATGCAACCAAATTATAGTAGCCTGTACCTGTTTTGGTTTACAAATGATGATTCTATTGTCCTAAGGCAATTAAATAAATAAGGACTCATTAATAGACATTCTGTCTGACGCTCAATAAGACATTTTGTTACATTACAGCCTTATTCTAAAATTAATTAAATTATATATTTTTTCTCTTCAATCTACACACAATACCCCATAATGACAACGTGACAACAGGTTTTTAGAAATGTTTGTTAATTTTTCAAATTTCAGACGCTTTGCTGTGAGACTTGAAATTGAGCTCAGGTGCATCCTGTTTCAATTGATCATCTTTGAGATGTTTCTCCAACTTGGAGTCCACCTGTGGTACATTACATGTTTTGGACATGTCTTTGGAAAGGCTCACACCTGTCTATATAAGGTCCCACAGTTTACAGTGCATGTCAGAGCAAAAACCAAACCATGAGGTCAAAGGAATTATCCATAGAGCTCCGAGAGAGAATTGTGTTGAGGCACAGATCTGGGGAAGGGTACCAAAACATGTCCGCAACATTGAAGGTCCCCAAGAACATAGTGGCCTCCATTGTTAAATGGAAGAAGTTTGGAGCCACCAAGACTCCTCCTAGAGCTGGCCGCCCGGCCAAACTGAGCAGGGCGGAGAAGGGCCTTGGTTAGGGAGTTGACCAAGAACCCGATGATCGCTCCAGAGTTCCTCTGTGGAGATGGGAGAACCTTCCAGAAGGACAACTATCTCTGCAGCACTCCACCAACCAGGCCTTTATGGTAGAGTGGCCAGACGGAAGCCACTCCTCAGTAAAAGGCACGACAGCCTGCCTGGAGTTTGCCAAAATGCACCTAAAGGACTCTGACCACGAGAAACAAGATTCTCTGGTCTGATGAAACCAAGATTGAACTCTTTAACCTGAATGCCAAGCGTTACGTCTGGAGGAAGCCTGGCACCATCCCTATGGTGAAGCATGGTGGTGGCAGCATCATACTGTGGGGATGTTTTTCAGCGACATTCTGGGAGAATAGTCAGAAGAGAAAGATGATTGGAGAAAAGTACAGAGAGATCCTTGATGAAAACCTGCGCCAGAGCGTTTAGGACCTCAGACAGGGGCGAAGGTTCACCTTCCAACAGGACAACGGCCCTAAACACACAGCCACGACAACGCAGGAGTGGCTTCAGGACAATTTTCTGAATGAGTGGCGCAGCCAGAGCCCGGACTGAATACTTATGTAAAGGTGATTATTTCAGTTTTTATTTTTAATACATTTTGCAAAAAATATCTTAAGAACTTGTTTTTGCTTTGTAATTGTGGGCTAGTGTGTGGAGATTGATGAGGGGGGAGGGGGAAAAAACAATTGAATCCTTTTTAAAATAAGGCTGTTAACGTAACAAAATGTGTAAAAAGTCAAGGGGTCTGAATACTTCCTGAATGCCCTCTATAGGCCGCCTCCTGCTGTCCTCCATGTTAAAACAGAGAAAAGGTACAACTAAGGAAAGGATCAACATGTTCAGAATGTTACCTGGAGGACAATGGGGGAGGGTCTTTTTCAACTTCAGCCAATGGGGGAGGGTCTTTTTCAACTTCAGCCAATGGGGAGGGTCTTTTTCAACTTCAGCCAATGGGGAGGGTCTTTTTCAACTTCAGTCAATGGGGGAGGGTCTTTTTCAACTTCAGTCAATGGGGGAGGGTCTTTTTCAACTTCAGCCAATGGGGGAGGGTCTTTTTCAACTTCAGTCAATGGGGGAGGGTCTTTTTCAACTTCA